>NC_085028.1:7484330-7598579 GCF_963692335.1 Osmerus eperlanus
CTTGTGCGCCCCTCGCCGGACACGGGAGATTCGCAAAGCGCCACACGCCTGGAACCGTGGTGAGTCCCCGGAAGTGTTCAGCTGTTCGGGCTCACTCTCTCTCAAAAAACAATAGGTGCGGTGTTGTGTCCTAGAGACAACGAGTGGAATAAGAGCGAGAAGAGAGCTCTTGATCGTTTGTCTGTAAGGAACTGTTAACTGGGAGAGAAATATAACAAAGGAATAAGTGATCGACAAAGAGTGATGTTTGCCAGGGAAGGCCAAAACATTTGCTGTAATAAAGATCTCTTGATGTTGTATTCAAAGCCCAGCGCAACACCGTGGTAGGTTGGGTGCAGGGATTCTCAAAAGGGAGCCTCTGACCAACTCAGAACCAAACGTGCGTTCTCCGCGCACGCAGCCTATGTAAATTCGAGAGACCCCGAGCGCCGAGTGCGTAGGGTCACGCGCGAGATAGGTGAGGGTGTCGGAAGGGCGCCGTTCATGCATGCTCGCAGTGAGCCCGGCCTCGTTCGTTTCGACAGCAGCAAGATTGAAACCGTGCAGTGATATCCTGGTTAAATACCCCGCCCTGCTAAAGCAGGTGTGGCCCGACTGCGTGATATGACCAGATTGCTAGTGACGGGCTAAGGTCTCTGAGTCTCCTGCATGAACCAGCTCTGCCCGATTATAGAACACAAATAAATGTTCTGTGTGTATTGAGGCCATCACAAGACACATATTAGAACATAATCAATGTTCCATGAAAAATATTGTACTCAATGTTCCTTGAAAACGGTACAAGTTGCATTCCTCTCTGTGGTCGCAGTAGCTGCAATCTTCCTCCAATAAAATTCCACCCTGACAAAACACCTGCTCCTGTTCCCAGATATCTACACGTACACACGCACACGCGCACACACACTCATTGAGATGACTAGCTGTTGAGCTGTCCAACAGCCAGTGGCACAGCTTATAGCTGCCAAATGTCAGCTAGCGCTCAGCCATCACATTATTCACGCACACAGCAGGCAACTGTATTGATGTTGAGTAAAATGCCATTGTGTGAATAATGAAGCTTCATCATTCTACACCCAAGAAGGCCACAGCTCCGAATCACACTTTCTCTCTTTAATTGTTACACTCTCTCTCTCTCTCTCTCTCTCTCTCTCTCTCTCTCTCTCTCTCTCTCTCTCTCTCTCTCTCTCTCTTTCTCTCCCGCCCCCACCCTCACTCCCATTCTTGCTATCTCACAACCCTTTATTTTACCCTCTCTCTCTCTCTCTCCTCTCTCTCTCTCTCTCTCTCTCTCTCTCTCTCTCTCTCTCTCTCTCTCTCTTTCTCTAAGTGACCAAAAGAGAAGGGGATGAGGGGGAAGATGACAATAAAGGATAGGGGGGGAATTGAAGCAAAGGATGAAGAGGAAAGAGGGAGGAGGGGAGGGAGGACAGCAGCTACTCTGACATGAGTACCTCATGAACCGGGGCAAAAAAGATGAGATTGAGTGAATTGATGAAGAGCAGAGAGCGATGAGAGAGGGAGATGGAGGGGGGGATGAAGAGGAGGATGATCAAGGAGAAGAGCTTTAGAGCAGTAGTGGCCCATGGGTATTGGATGGAAGGAGACCCTACACTGGTAGATGACCAGTTTTGTGCCTGACTGACACATGATAGCTGTCACTCTCTTTCAGTTCCTCTGTGTCCCTCTCCTTCTGTTGCTGTCTGTCGTATCGCCTTCTTTTTCTTTCATCACCCACCCTCCCCCTCTGTCTCTCTTCCTCTCTGTTCTGTCTCCCCCTCTCTCTGTCTCTCTCCCTCTCTGTTCTGTCTCCCCCTCTCTCTGTCTCTCTCCCTCTCTGTTCTGTCTCCCCCTCTCTCTGTCTCTCTCCCTCTCTGTTCTGTCTACCCCTCTCTCTGTCTCTCTCCCTCTCTGTTCTGTCTCCCCCTCTCTCTGTCTCTCTCCCTCTCTGTTCTGTCTCCCCCTCTCTCTGTCTTTCTCCCTCTCTGTTCTGTCTCCCCCTCTCTGTCTCTCTCCCTCTCTGTTCTGTCTCCCCCTCTCTCTGTCTCTCTCCCTCTCTGTTCTGTCTCTCCCTCTCTCTGTCTCTCTCCCTCTCTGTTCTGTCTCCCCCCTCTCTCTGTCTCTCTCCCTCTCTGTTCTGTCTCCCCCTCTCTGTATCCATATATGTCTGTATCTCTCTCCCCCTGTGTTTCTATATCTCCCCCTCTCTTCTTCTTTATTTCTCGTCTTTCTCTGTCTTTCCACCTCACCACCTCTCTGTGTGTCTCTCCACATCCCTAACTCACACACACACACACACACACACACACACACACACTCTCTCTCTCCCCTTGTCACGTTGCTTTCCAACTTCTTCACCACTCCCACCCTTTCTTCAACTCTCTCCTTGCTCCCTCCCTCAAATCAAGTCTTGCACCAGTCTTAATGTCAAGGTCTAAAGAGCGGAGCGGGAACGACTCTCTCGACACAACACAAAACATCTCTGTCTCTTTCACACTCCTTTCCTCTCCCCCCCCCCTCTCTCTCTCTCTCTCTCTTTTTATCTCCCACTCTCTACTTCTCCCCCCTCGCTCTCTCTGAGTCACTCTTTCACTCTCTGCCTCCACCCCTCTCTCTCTCTTTCTCTCTTTTACTTTATCCCTTTTTCTTTTTCTCCACCTCTTCCTAATCCCCTCATTTATTTCCATCCTGTCTACTTGCCCATCTCTCTGCCTTATTACAGTAAACACGACAGAGTTTAATGTCAAGGTTGACTGAACAGGGCTTGAGGTCCTGCCCCTACAGACAGCAAAGAACCCTGGGAATCGTAGTGCCTGGAGAGCTGTCCTTTGAGTTGTCCTCAGACGTGTAGAAGCTCACAACCCAGTAGGAGCCCTGGGATTAGACTCTGCACTTAGCACAGTCCTATCTGATCTGTATGTTTATTTGACACACATACACGCATGCATGCATATCGTAGCCTAGCCACACACACCCACAAACTATCCTTAGACTACAGAATCTTTATACACACATACTCACAGACACAATACATAAATAATTGTCCCCCCCACACACACAGACACAAACACACACATATACGCATGCACACACAAGATTTTACAAGAGGAAAGAAAGGGAGCTAAAAGACACAAACGACCAAAGGAAAAAGCAATGCATTCAACTTTGCAACGGTTTAATTGAATTGAAATACAAAATATTTACATAGCGATGTACGCTATTTACGTAGCGATCACAGCAGCCATATGGTAACTGGCATACACAACAACAGATCAATGTTCCTTGTCTCTCGCGTCAAGTTGGAACACATCAGTCTTTGTGTTCTAAGAGAGAGGAGAAGTACCCTTCAGAACACACACAGAACTAGGAGAGCTGTTCCCTAGCTAACCTCCCCTTCCACACATCAATCAAATTATTGTCATGTAAACACACACACAACACATATATTTGTCCTCTGACACACACACATACACACACACACATGTCATACTCACATCCATCCCCCTTACACACACACACACACCGTTCTCTTTATTTTTCTTTCATTCGCTCTCTCTCTCTCTTCAGCACAAACGCTCAGTCGAAAACACACTTGAATTGAAGGCCTCAGAGGACGCGTATTCATGAGGCTCATGAAGCCTCTTGAGCCGAGCAGGATATGAGAAGAGGAACACAAAGGCTGGTGACAGTGTGTTCTCCTCTCTCTGGATCGATGGCTATCACATCACCTCAGCCAGCAAGTGGATATGAACACCATGTAATTGAGGACTTTGAACACAAGGAAGGACACACACACGCCCACCCCCACACAGGCACGAGCGCACACACACACCAGTCCTCAGATCGAGTTTGTCTGCGTCCTGGCGGTTGCAGGAGAACCCTGCCCTCTCTCCTCCCCCTTGCCCTCCGTCTCAACCTTCATCCTCCCAAACTCGCACGCCTGGCCGCCACCTCCGCCACCCCGCAACCTCCTCCTCGACATCCTCCTCCCCGTCCGCCCCCAGCAGAGTCGGAAGTCCTCCTTGACGTTGCTGACCAACACGTACAGCACAGGGTCCACCACGCTGTTGAGGGTGGACAGGGCCAGCATGCAGGAGAAGGGGAAGTGGGTGGCCCTCTCAAAGCCGCAGTAGTCCTCCAGGTTGCGGAGGTAGAAGACCAGCGAGCGCGCCAGCAGCAGGATGTGGTAGGGCGCGAAGCACACGGAGAAGATGCCGATCACGCCGAACGACAGGAGGCGGACCTTGCGCTTGGCTTTGGGACTGAGGCCGTGGCTCTGGCCCACCGTCGCCACCACCATCGAGTAGCTGCCTCCCAGGACCAGCAGGGGGAGCAGGAATCCTACCCCCACCCCTCGCCATGTTGAAGCGAGCCACCGGCTCGGGCATGGGGTAGGTCTCGTAGCAGCGGTCGTTGTTGGCAGAATTACGCATTTGTGTCAGCTGCTAACACCATGCTCTCTGCTTATTTGTTTGTGAATTAAAAACTGTGAAAACCAATTATTCACTAGCATTTTGCTTCATTTGGCACACGCATGCACATACATGCACACATATGTACATACACACACACACACACACATATACACACACTATTGGGAACTAGTTCCACAGTCTGTGTGTGTGTGTGTGGGGGGGGGGTGTTATTGTGTGAGCGAGTGTGTACATTTTAATTGATTCATTAATTTGATGAGGCTGCATTGACGATGATGCAGTTAGATAGCGAGCCAAACCCTGAGGCCACACACACACACTTTGTGTGCGATCAGGTTGAAGGGGATTTGTCCAGGTAACCCAACAATCCAATAGAAAGTTAATAAGTGGGGCTGTGTGTGTGTGTGTGTGTGTGTGTGTGTTTGTATGTTTCACTGTAAAGAGTTTCACATCATTTCTTATGCAATGTCTATAACAAAGTCTTAAATCTCTCTAATAATGCCAGGAATCTTTGTGCATCTGTGTATGTGTGTTTGTTCGAATTAGAATGGGTTTAGTTTCCAACAAGTATCTCAAGAATCGGCCACTCTATAAAGTTCATATTTCATGTCCTTTTTATAATCCCACAGAGTGCAGATTCATGTTGTGATTTAGAGCTCAACTCTTGCCATGTTGAGTTGACTGAGCTGCACTAAGCTATCTCTTGCTATCCGAAACTATTATATGGATATAGCAATCCGGAAACAGGCATCCGACAGAAACAATATTATTAGTCAATGCGATTTAAATAAATCCAATACTATTTTACTGATGAAACTTTGCAAATATGCACAAAACTCTTACAGTAACACCAAAATCAACTACAACATTACGGACACCACAGACTATTCCTATCACTTTAGCCTCCTTGGTTGATGTCTTAAGACATGGATATAGCGTCAGGAACAATGTTCGTACGAATTTAGTGTCCTCAGTCAGTTGTCGTGTCATATTTATGAAAATGCAATACAGAAAATGCAAGACTATTTTACAGCATTGCATTGCACAAAGAAAAAAATACAAACTCTTTATTGGCACTGTGCACAGTATATACAAGTGCAGTAGGGATATCTTTGCCTTTTTTTCGAACACTGGTCTGAGTATTGAGGATGTGTCTGACGTGTGTTCAGAGCATGTGCGTTGGGGTGTCTGTCAAGGGTGTTTGTTGGGATGTGTGTGTCGGGGGTGTGTGCTGTTGTGACTGGCTCATGTACAGTGTGGAGTGTCAGGTGGCTGTACAGGATTCATTTTGTACAGGACAGTATATGATATCACTGGGGTCTCACGGAGAAACCTGCACCGCTTCTGTCTGAATACATTACTCTCCTCTACCCACCTGGGAACAGATACACACACACACACTCCTGCCTTTCACAGGTCCAGCAGACACACATCCACACACACACACCTGCACACACACACACTTTATTAAAGGCTGGAATAATTCCCTGTGGAAGATGTGATGCATACATCTGGAATTTGAAACAGATGAGCCTGTCATGTAGTAACAGTGTGTGTGTATGTGTGCGTGTGTGCGTGTGTGCGTGTGCCTGTGTGTTTTATCTCAATTAACAACACCTAGGAGTTTGCAGGTGCTGTGAGGGTGATGCATCACTGTTTTGTAACAGGGGGCAAGGGACAGCGAGGGCCGCAGGCATAGTGCAATGTTGACACAGACAGACATGGATGCTCTCTCTCTCACACACACACACACACACACACACACACACAAACACGCGCGCAACACAAACACACACACATGCACAGACGTCAGACACATCATCAACATTACTATTAGGGTGTTTGAAACGTAAAATCTCCTTGACAGAATTTCCATTGTTGGTCAAGTGGCTGTTGTTGTCCCTAAATCCCTTCCTGTTTACGTAAATCCCATCCCACGATAGGTGCTAGGTGTTAGGTGTTGTTTATCTACCTGGCTGGGTTGTCTCCAGGGGTTTGAGACCTGGTAAACATGTGCGTTAGACAGTCTGACTAAAGTGCAGAACGTGTGTGGTCAGAGTGTTTTATATTGGTTTAGAAAATGCTCACTGTTGGAAATGTGTTTTTATGAAGCTCAAAGCATAAGGCCTCTCTGATTGTACAAAAACAGTTGCCGAACACAGTGAGATAAGCAGCACCTCAGGATGAAGGATTATCATACAGCGCAGAGCCCTGTTTCTTGACAACAACTTAATGTGCTTCACTTCAATAAAGTCCAACATTTACACACAAATATGGTATATACTACCAACCTACACAGGTGGAGTATGACCTATGCCAGGCATTTAAAAGACTGCAGGTGAAGTAGAAGTGGTCTTAAATTGCAAATACTTGCATTCAGCTATGGCTCCGACCCAAAGTAGCAGCACTTGTGAAAGAACGAACCAAATTACTGTTCATGTTCTAACAGAGAAAGCACCATATCGTTCATCATCATCACCGCTCTCTTTCTCTTCTCTCTCTCTCTCTCTCTCTCTCTCTCTCTCTCTCTCTCTCTCTCTCTCTCTCTCTCTCTCTCTCTCTCTCTCTCTCTCTCTCTCTCTCTCTCTCTCTCTCTCTCTCTCTCTCTCTCTCTCTCTTTCTCTCTCTCTCTCTCTCTCTCTCTCTCTCTCTCTCGCTCTGTGTTCCTTGCTCTCTTTCTCTCTTCAATTCAATTAACTGGGCTTTATTGGCATGAAAGAACAAATGTTCCTATTGCCAAATCCACCATGGAATGACTGACACACACGCTGTACACCTACTCAAACACACATACACAGTAGTAGGGGTGAAGTGGGAGAGGTGGAAGAGGTGGGGGGGGGGGGGGTGAGGGGAGGTTGTAAAGTCTGGGCTGAGATGAGTTGGGGGGTATCTCACTTCCTCCATATCCAGTGTGTTTGTGTGTGTGTGTGTGTTTGTGGGTGAGCGTGTGTGTGTATATACTAGTGGTGGGCCGTTATCGGCGTTAACGCCGATAATATTAGCGCGGATGTATACCTAGCTGAATTTCACTGTAAGGGGCGAGAACGAGTCTTCGAACCTGTGTGTATGCCTTGTGTATGAAATTATCACATCAAACGTGACGTGCTAACATGGATGCAGCTATGAAGCCGCCTGGTTTGATTCAGGGAAAATGTATTTTTAAGAAGCTTCCCAATGGAAACCTCGACAAGACAAAGGTTGTTTGCACCTTGTGCTATGCGGAATTAGTTTCCTTTGGAGTTCTTCCAGTCTCAAATACCACCTAAACGCAAAGCATCCCTTGGCTAATGCGGAAGATGCTGGGCCAAGCACTGATGTAGCGCAGGGGAAGAGTCGTCGTCAAACTACGATGTTTGAATGCAACCGAGGCAAGCCCGTCAGCACAGCTCTATCAGCCAAGCTAACTAATCTAATAAACAGTTAATAAACACAAGTACATCTTATTGAACATAATTTATTTTCATCACCAATTATCATAGTAGAACAGCTTTCTCAAGCAGTTTGTGATGCATTTTGGAAACAGGAGATGAGTTCATGGTCTAATGCACCACCTGGCTTGAGAAATCCGTTCTCAAAGACTTACTTTTAGTCATTATTTGGGTAGCACACATATTCTGAATGCCTTCGGCGGAATACAAATGAGCCATTTTAATCTAATATTACAGTGAGATTAATCTATAGATTTAAAAAAAATTATCTATGCCAACCACTAGTATATACCTGTTAGAATATCAATGGAGGTTGATTATTGCATGATAGTTTCAAGTGAACTGTTCTTACTTTGCTCTTCAATCTTGTGTTGCATTGTTGATTCAGGCAGGAGGACTCAGTAGCAGTGATTACTTGATACTTTATTATGCACAATAAAATACATGTTTTGGCATAATGATTCTGCTTGCAGCGGCTCCCTGCTGCACCCAACGGAGACACTGTCTCGACATCCGAGCAGAGAGCAGCGAACGCATTCCCTCTACAAAAGGAACACAGAACCATGGGTGGAGGCCGGGGAGAGAGAGGCAGCAGGATTGAAACTGTGCAGTGATATCCTGGTTAAGTACCCCCACCCTGCTAAAGCAGCAGGATTGAAACTGTGCAGTGATATCCTGGTTAAGTACCCCGCCCTGCTAAAGCAGCGGGATTGAAACCGTGCAGTGATATCCTGGTTAAGTACCCCCGCCCTGCTAAAGCAGCAGGATTGAAACCGTGCAGTGATATCCTGGTTAAATACCCTGCCCTGCTAAAGCAGCAAGATTGAATCCGTGCAGTGATATCCTGGTTAAATACCCCGCCCTGCTAAAGCAGCAAGATTGAATCCGTGCAGTGATATCCTGGTTAAATACCCCGCCCTGCTAAAGCAGTGTCAAAGGATCCTCAAGGCTCCTTTGTTTGAATGCACCTTGGAGAAATAATGAATAGAAATTCTTACTAGATAATTGGTGTATTTGCATAGGATGTGTTAGAACTTGCTTCAATATGTGTATTGAGACGGGATGGATTAGCAAAAGCTTGCAAATGTTTTAGAACTCTTTTCCATTTTGTTATGAATTAGCATAGGATGTGGTTAGAGAACTTTCAAAGAGGAAGCCACACTTTACCTTTTAGAGAGTGCAGGTTACTTGGAAACATGCACGATACCTGGATACGTGCGTCATAGCACAGTCAAAAGTTACATTTGTCATCAGTTTTGAAGCATATAAAATGATTTGTATGTCTATGTGTGACGGAGAACACGAGACTTCAGAGACAAGAGCAAGAGAAGAGAGCACCTCGAGTGCTGCCCCATCTGGGGCAGCGGGCTCACAGAAGAAGTCAGTGCGATAGACAGGATATAGCTGTCGAAGTCTTACTCTGTTAACAGTTTTAGTCAATTATTTTCATATATCCTGAAAATAATAAAAAATAAAATACAAAATATGTAAAAGACAAGTCGTTCTCCGTCCTCCCTTGTGCGCCCCTCGCCGGACACGGGAGATTCGCAAAGCGCCACACGCCTGGAACCGTGGTGAGTCCCCGGGAAGTGTTCAGCTGTTCGGGCTCACTCTCTCTCAAAAAAACAATAGGTGCGGTGTTGTGTCCTAGAGACAACGAGTGGAATAAGAGCGAGAAGAGAGCTCTTGATCGTTTTGTCTGTAAGGAACTGTTAACTGGGAGAGAAATATAACAAAGGAATAAGTGATCGACAAAGAGTGATGTTTGCCAGGGAAGGCCAAAAACATTTGCTGTAATAAAGATCTCTTGATGTTGTATTCAAAGCCCAGCGCAACACCGTGGTAGGTTGGGTGCAGGGATTCTCAAAAGGGAGCCTCTGACCAACTCAGAACCAAACGTGCGTTCTCCGCGCACGCAGCCTATGTAAATTCGAGAGACCCCGAGCGCCGAGTGCGTAGGGTCACGCGCGAGATAGGTGAGGGTGTCGGAAGGGCGCCGTTCATGCATGCTCGCAGTGAGCCCGGCCTCGTTCGTTTCGACAGCAGCAAGATTGAAACCGTGCAGTGATATCCTGGTTAAATACCCCGCCCTGCTAAAGCAGGTGTGGCCCGACTGCGTGATATGACCAGATGCTAGTGACGGGCTAAGGTCTCTGAGTCTCCTGCATGAACCAGCTCTGCCCGATTATAGAACACAAATAAATGTTCTGTGTGTATTGAGGCCATCACAAGACACATATTAGAACATAATCAATGTTCCATGAAAAAATATTGTACTCAATGTTCCTTGAAAACGGTACAAGTTGCATTCCTCTCTGTGGTCGCAGTAGCTGCAATCTTCCTCCAATAAAATTCCACCCTGACAAAACACCTGCTCCTGTTCCCAGATATCTACACGTACACACGCACACGCGCACACACACTCATTGAGATGACTAGCTGTTGAGCTGTCCAACAGCCAGTGGCACAGCTTATAGCTGCCAAATGTCAGCTAGCGCTCAGCCATCACATTATTCACGCACACAGCAGGCAACTGTATTGATGTTGAGTAAAATGCCATTGTGTGAATAATGAAGCTTCATCATTCTACACCCAAGAAGGCCACAGCTCCGAATCACACTTTCTCTCTTTAATTGTTACACTCTCTCTCTCTCTCTCTCTCTCTCTCTCTCTCTCTCTCTCTCTCTCTCTCTCTCTCTTTCTCTCCCGCCCCCACCCTCACTCCCATTCTTGCTATCTCACAACCCTTTATTTTACCCTCTCTCTCTCTCTCTCTCTCTCTCTCTCTCTCTCTCTCTCTCTCTCTCTCTCTCTCTCTCTCTTTCTCTAAGTGACCAAAAGAGAAGGGGATGAGGGGGAAGATGACAATAAAGGATAGGGGGGGAATTGAAGCAAAGGATGAAGAGGAAAGAGGGAGGAGGGGAGGGAGGACAGCAGCTACTCTGACATGAGTACCTCATGAACCGGGGCAAAAAAGATGAGATTGAGTGAATTGATGAAGAGCAGAGAGCGATGAGAGAGGGAGATGGAGGGGGGGATGAAGAGGAGGATGATCAAGGAGAAGAGCTTTAGAGCAGTAGTGGCCCATGGGTATTGGATGGAAGGAGACCCTACACTGGTAGATGACCAGTTTTGTGCCTGACTGACACATGATAGCTGTCACTCTCTTTCAGTTCCTCTGTGTCCCTCTCCTTCTGTTGCTGTCTGTCGTATCGCCTTCTTTTTCTTTCATCACCCACCTCCCCCTCTGTCTCTCTTCCTCTCTGTTCTGTCTCCCCCTCTCTCTGTCTCTCTCCCTCTCTGTTCTGTCTCCCCCTCTCTCTGTCTCTCTCCCTCTCTGTTCTGTCTCCCCCTCTCTCTGTCTCTCTCCCTCTCTGTTCTGTCTACCCCTCTCTCTGTCTCTCTCCCTCTCTGTTCTGTCTCCCCCTCTCTCTGTCTCTCTCCCTCTCTGTTCTGTCTCCCCCTCTCTCTGTCTTTCTCCCTCTCTGTTCTGTCTCCCCCTCTCTGTCTCTCTCCCTCTCTGTTCTGTCTCCCCCTCTCTCTGTCTCTCTCCCTCTCTGTTCTGTCTCTCCCTCTCTCTGTCTCTCTCCCTCTCTGTTCTGTCTCCCCCTCTCTCTGTCTCTCTCCCTCTCTGTTCTGTCTCCCCCTCTCTGTATCCATATATGTCTGTATCTCTCTCCCCCTGTGTTTCTATATCTCCCCCTCTCTTCTTCTTTATTTCTCGTCTTTCTCTGTCTTTCCACCTCACCACCTCTCTGTGTGTCTCTCCACATCCCTAACTCACACACACACACACACACACACACACACACACTCTCTCTCTCCCCTTGTCACGTTGCTTTCCAACTTCTTCACCACTCCCACCCTTTCTTCAACTCTCTCCTTGCTCCCTCCCTCAAATCAAGTCTTGCACCAGTCTTAATGTCAAGGTCTAAAGAGCGGAGCGGGAACGACTCTCTCGACACAACACAAAACATCTCTGTCTCTTTCACACTCCTTTCCTCTCCCCCCCCCTCTCTCTCTCTCTCTCTCTTTTTATCTCCCACTCTCTACTTCTCCCCCCTCGCTCTCTCTGAGTCACTCTTTCACTCTCTGCCTCCACCCCTCTCTCTCTCTTTCTCTCTTTTACTTTATCCCTTTTTCTTTTTCTCCACCTCTTCCTAATCCCCTCATTTATTCCATCCTGTCTACTTGCCCATCTCTCTGCCTTATTACAGTAAACACGACAGAGTTTAATGTCAAGGTTGACTGAACAGGGCTTGAGGTCCTGCCCCTACAGACAGCAAAGAACCCTGGGAATCGTAGTGCCTGGAGAGCTGTCCTTTGAGTTGTCCTCAGACGTGTAGAAGCTCACAACCCAGTAGGAGCCCTGGGATTAGACTCTGCACTTAGCACAGTCCTATCTGATCTGTATGTTTATTTGACACACATACACGCATGCATGCATATCGTAGCCTAGCCACACACACCCACAAACTATCCTTAGACTACAGAATCTTTATACACACATACTCACAGACACAAATACATAAATAATTGTCCCCCCCACACACACAGACACAAACACACACATATACGCATGCACACACAAGATTTTACAAGAGGAAAGAAAGGGAGCTAAAAGACACAAACGACCAAAGGAAAAAGCAATGCATTCAACTTTGCAACGGTTTAATTGAATTGAAATACAAAATATTTACATAGCGATGTACGCTATTTACGTAGCGATCACAGCAGCCATATGGTAACTGGCATACACAACAACAGATCAATGTTCCTTGTCTCTCGCGTCAAGTTGGAACACATCAGTCTTTGTGTTCTAAGAGAGAGGAGAAGTACCCTTCAGAACACACACAGAACTAGGAGAGCTGTTCCCTAGCTAACCTCCCCTTCCACACATCAATCAAATTATTGTCATGTAAACACACACACAAACACATATATTTGTCCTCTGACACACACACATACACACACACACATGTCATACTCACATCCATCCCCTTACACACACACACACACCGTTCTCTTTATTTTTCTTTCATTCGCTCTCTCTCTCTCTTCAGCACAAACGCTCAGTCGAAAACACACTTGAATTGAAGGCCTCAGAGGACGCGTATTCATGAGGCTCATGAAGCCTCTTGAGCCGAGCAGGATATGAGAAGAGGAACACAAAGGCTGGTGACAGTGTGTTCTCCTCTCTCTGGATCGATGGCTATCACATCACCTCAGCCAGCAAGTGGATATGAACACCATGTAATTGAGGACTTTGAACACAAGGAAGGACACACACACGCCCACCCCCACACAGGCACGAGCGCACACACACACCAGTCCTCAGATCGAGTTTGTCTGCGTCCTGGCGGTTGCAGGAGAACCCTGCCCTCTCTCCTCCCCCTTGCCCTCCGTCTCAACCTTCATCCTCCCAAACTCGCACGCCTGGCCGCCACCTCCGCCACCCCGCAACCTCCTCCTCGACATCCTCCTCCCCGTCCGCCCCCAGCAGAGTCGGAAGTCCTCCTTGACGTTGCTGACCAACACGTACAGCACAGGGTCCACCACGCTGTTGAGGGTGGACAGGGCCAGCATGCAGGAGAAGGGGAAGTGGGTGGCCCTCTCAAAGCCGCAGTAGTCCTCCAGGTTGCGGAGGTAGAAGACCAGCGAGCGCGCCAGCAGCAGGATGTGGTAGGGCGCGAAGCACACGGAGAAGATGCCGATCACGCCGAACGACAGGAGGCGGACCTTGCGCTTGGCTTTGGGACTGAGGCCGTGGCTCTGGCCCACCGTCGCCACCACCATCGAGTAGCTGCCTCCCAGGACCAGCAGGGGGAGCAGGAATCCTACCCCCACCCTCGCCATGTTGAAGCGAGCCACCGGCTCGGGCATGGGGTAGGTCTCGTAGCAGCGGTCGTTGTTGTTGACCTCGTCGTGCGCGTCCGTCAGGTTGTCCTTGATCAGCACCAGGACGTGCAGTGACATGACGGTCACCACCACACCCGTGCACAGCAGCCAGGCGTTGCGGGAGCTCCGAATCGCCTTGGACCTCAGGGGCCTGGTCACGGCCAGACAGCGGTCCAAGGAGATGCAGCAGAGCAGGAAGATGCTGATGTACATGTTTGAGTAGTAGATGAAGCCAGCCACACTGCAGGAGGCCGACCCCAGGCCCCAGCGGTGGTAGTTGTGGTAGTAGTTGACCCACAGTGGCATGGTGAGGATGTAGAGCAGGTCTGACAGGAGGAGGTTGAGGAGGAACACTCCCAGAACATTGTGTCTGCGCACCTGGAAGAATGAACCAATGAATAGATGGATGGACGGATGGACGGTTGGACGGACAAGTGTATGCATGAATAAATGAATAAATCAATTACTGAATCAACCAAGCAATGATTACCAACCATCTTGCTCATTTGCCCCCCACCCCCCAAAAAAGAAGCTATTTAAGATCAAAGAGTAGAGCTCACCTGCTGGATGATGGGGCCCAGGGTCAGGAGGTTAAAGGTCAAGCCCAAGATGAAGGCCACAATGTAGACGCCCATCAGGAAGTTTCTGTTGACGCTCTTAGAAATCAGAACACACGTTGTATTCATCTCATCAGCTTTGTTTAGGACTCCCCACTGGACTCCGTCTGAAACATGAGACACAGAGAAAGGTTTGGACTCCACATGTCTGGGTTATATTGTCATGGATCCTTCATGCAAATGAATGAATCTGACTGGATGACACATCTGTTGTTTTTATCAGTGCTTCCTTTGCATCTGGCCACGTCAGCCATCCACGTCATCATGGGACCTAGAAAGAATCCAAAGTGTGTCGCAAGATGAGTGTTTGTAGTGTAGTTTCAATTTTTAACGTGATTGAGAAAAATGACTCAAAACTGTCCAAAAATTCAAATAATCAGATATGGAACTTTGGCAGCTTATATCTCTGTAACGTCAGAGAAAGACGTTTAACCACACACACACACACACACACACACACACACACACACACACACACACACACACAGACAGAGACGCACACATAGACACAACCCAAGTTGACTTCCTCTTTCCATCCACCATGACGATACCAACACCTAAAAAGCACACTTCCTCCATGTCAATTTAATGGTTCAGAACTTCAATGTGTCAAAAAGATTAGATCATTTGACAAGCCACTCTTCAGCCCCTGGATAGCTGCCCTGGTTCTGGTAATGGGATCTGGATGGATACAATGGCTAAGTACAGGCTCGCCCTCCCAGAGAGAGGCTGAATGGGTTAGTCATGCTCTCTGAAGAAGTCAATTTGAGCTCCCTGGAATGACGACAGGCAAATCCACAGAACCCCTAAATCTCCTGCTAGCACTTTTCTCCATTCTGGGGATGACAAAAGGCTAGTTCTGTTGTTGGTTCCCCTCCCTAGCTCAAATCTTACCAAAGAACAGTGACTACACCAGACATGACTAGAATAGAATATACTCTGATGGAATTTAAGAATATAAAATAATAGAATAGGTGGCTAGCAGTGCCATGAGTGCTGTAAATACAAATGCTGTATGAAAGTTAGCCAGCAATTGTCTGTGGCCAATTCTCTGAACTGTCATACTGTTGTATGCCTACCAAGATTTGGACAAGAGTGGTTTGAGCATGCCACATTTGGTTATCATATTAACCCCCATCCCCACCCTCCCTCCCCCTGAACCTAACTGATTATGATTCTCTTTCCAACTGTATCGGAAAGATCGGGACCTTCTGATCTGGTGTGAAATTACCCAGTGAAACATCCGCCTGTATTTTCTAACAGGCAGTATTACTCCATGCAAATGACTGTCTCCGGTAATAATTACCGGAGACACAATTATTGTGTCTAAATGTAGCTTGGTTATTACTGAGCATGATCCTCCATCTAAGAACATTTGCATTTTAGTGTGACACTTGTTAAGAATTGAACCAGACCTCCACACCCTGTACCATGGAAATACAGACTTCTCTGCTTTGTCTCACTCTTTATTTACCCTCTCTTAAGCTTAATTTATACTTCGGTCGCGGACATTTTTGAAATGGTCGCCGACGAAAAAAAACCTTTTCGACCTTTTCAAAAGTGTCTGCGACCTAAGTATAAATTGGGCTTTAGTCTCTTTCTCCTTTTTTATCTTTAATTTTTTCTCTCTCATTCTCTCTGTCTCTTTCTCTCTTTCTTTCTCTCTCTGTTGAATCAGTCTCAATAAAAGCACCTCTTCACTTTCACACGCCCAGACATCCCAACTTGCAAAAACTAATTCCCCCCCTCTACTTTTTAGGTATTGCACCCATGCATACTTTGCGCATAGTAGCATGTAATGTAATGAGTTCACGTCATGGCTGTGTACAAAGGCCCTCTGTAATAATGTGATGGGAGCGTGACAGTGACCCACCGACACTCCTTTATCAGAAAATCTCAACATAATCTGGAAAATCTCAACATATCAGAGCCAAAAATATATTTTTTTCTACTGCCATTATCTTTTTAATATATCGTTTTATTTAGCCTAGTTGAAAAGCCTGGCTGAATTTTGATGGACTGATGCAACTGAAAGATAGAATGGTCCTTTCATTAGATAATGAAATGTATTACAGAATCCAGGCTTCACAAACAGGCAGAACACACTGTCTATGCCGTATTCCCGTGTGATACAGTGTTCGTTCCTTCATTATGACTGTGTGTGAGGGGAAGATTGAGGTCTCCTGGCGAGATTGGAGATTTGCGGCCGCCCACAGCGGCGCAGCTGGGACACGGATGAAATCACGCTTCCACACAATTGACAAATTTATTACATTACTCACAGAATGTCAGGTCACTAGTCACTTCAGAACTACAGGGAGTGCAGCCTTGCTTGGGACCGATATAGCCTCTCTCGCCCTCAAGTCTCGACTAGAGTTTCTTCCACTGATGCTGAGCTAAAGCCTGGCACAGCTCGGCCTGAAACCTATAAGTGACATCACAGAGATTTAGAATAATAGAAATACCTCTGCGAAAGATCGTTTCATAACAAACCGACAATGGCCTACTTATGACTTCTCCTTTGGGGTGAATTCCTGTTGCATACTTGCACGTCAGCATGAATACAGTATGATGACGAGAGTCGGACTATCATTTGACCCGAGGAGGGGGACTTCAATCGAGCGTGGTTCATCCTGTTCATCAGCTGATACGGGACATACCGAGGGAGAGTGGGGGGAGGCAGATAGAGGAGATTGTCTTTACAGGATATGAAGACATGGCTGCCTCCTATCTAGTGTGACATGAATGTTTGTTCCCTGTCGCTGCTTCAGCTCAGCGGCTTCACAACAGCTGCACAGCTGACGTGTGGAAAGGCCCCTTTTTTCCTGTGTGTGTGTGTGCATTTTTGTTTATGTGTGTGTGTGTGTGTGTGTGTGTGTGTGTGTGCGTGTGTGTGTGTGTGTGTGTGTGTGTGTCTGTGTGTGTGTGCGTGTGTGTGTGTGTGAGTGTGGCTGTGTCTCTCAGTGTGCATGCCAAGGAAATATATGTCTGTGTGACTGTGAATGTACTCATCTCAAATATAATTGGTTGCAGTTTTTGTCCACAGTGACCACCTGTACAGCTTGTGCCAGGCAAACCACATTCAGAAAACTCCCTGAGTTCAGTTGTCTTCCTATGCTTAGCACACAGGCTGTGCCGAAGGAGAACCACAGCAGTGCTGCTGTTAATCTTAGAAATATCGATTCATTTCCCCATTTCAAATCACAACTCAAAACACATCTGTTTAAAACTGCTTATTCCACTTAATGTCAATTGCACTGCTTCCTTCTGTTGTTTTTAATGTTGTTGTATTATTTCTTTTTCTGCTGCTTTTAATGTTTTTTGTACCTCTGTAGGGTGTCCTTGAGTGCCGAGAAAGGCACCTTGGAAATACAATTTATTATTATTATTATTATTATTAGACCAACATGGTCACAATAGCCAATATTTTCCACACAAACCTGCCTCACAAGCCCATAATTCCCTTGTGGAAAGTACAGTCAGTTTGTTCCTTTTTATACACTCACTGTAAACTGGTTTACGTTAGGGGAAACACAGTTAACAGCTCGTTACCTCAGAATAATAAGGTTCTATCTGCGTTCAGGTCAGTTTTGAGATATTGAGGTTTAAAGTTTTAGCATTACAAATAGCAAAACTGACAAATGGAGCACATTTCTTTATAGCACCAGAGTTACATACACCTTACATGTATTTTACATCTGAGATACCAAAATTCTACATGAATTGTAAATTAGGGTTTTTGAAACAGGTCAATTGTAGATAGAACCTTATAGTTCTAAAAACTAACAGCCGCCTTGGAATTATAAGGTTCTATCTTAAAAGACTGAAAAAGTAACAATGATTATCAAATAAGTTTAACAATTTACTTATACATACTGTTGGGATGTTCAATTTATATAATAAAAAGTGTATTTTTATTGGTTAATATGTTAAATCTTCATGCATTCATGCACTTACTGGTATAACACTATCTTTCCAGTGCGTCATTTTTCCTTTCATCTTTCTTATTCAAGATAACAGTAATTTAATAATGTTAAATGTAAATGAATGATTTAAAACATACATGGTCTGATGAAGGTCAGGTCCTTCAGTTTATCAAAGTATTTTCAGTAGAAAACCAAAACGAGTTGAAAGAATATTTAAAATCAGTCTTTATTTTTTTAGTTTATCAAATCATTTTCAAACAATTTAAATGTAAAATTCATCATACATCACACATGGCAATACTGACACTCATTCAGATAAAACTGATCAGAAATGTTTTGCTTATGAACAAGGTATTTCAAACTCAAGACTGGTTACTTAAAATCGAACTTATTTGAGATGCTGCTCCTTGCAATGAAAATAATTTAATGCAATAAAAATATACATAGTATCTCTTACTATACACATACATCACATACTTACATCACATACTATTCACTTTATAATCAACACACAGCCCATGTTGGCAACATTAAGGCCTATTGGACAATTATTTATTCAACATATCAATGAATTTCCAACCCATGACATCCATACATCTATACATCTATACATCTATACATACATACATACATCTGTACATCTATACATACATCCATACATACATCTATACATACATACATTTTGCTCATTTCTTCATTATTGTATGGTAATACTCTTTATCTGCAAGTGGCATGAATCTAAACATTGACTCTAGATCATTCATCTTGACCTCTGGGATGTGGCTCTGTTTTGGGAGCATCCTTGGCTTGGGTAGGGTGCATGTAGGCGCCAAGTTTGGTTTCCTGGTTTTACTTGGTCCTCTAAGGTTTACTGCTACCTCTAATGCCTGTGCATGTGATGTTTTGTAGTGAAGTGTATATGGGCACTGATCAAATACGAGCTGACACACTGCAGAAAATGGCACCTGTTTGTACTTGAACAGTTTGGAACATGAGTGAAAGTCATAGAAATCTGACTCTCTCATCTGTATAACTCTGTATGGGTTGTTCCTGTTTACTTTGAGTAACACACGCAATAATGACACGGGAGAGTAGAATTCAGATAATGCCATTGCCTTCTCAATTTGACTGTGCATGTTATCTACCTCTTGTACAGCAGAATGACCTGGGGTAGAGTACTTCATTGTTATCTGGTGAATCTTAGAATTCCTTGTCAAGAATTCTGCCATAGCAAACGCTATTATGGAGTTTCTGTTTTGGGGCACACAGCTGTCACTCCATGTAATTATGCTCGTGGCATATGGGTGGTCAAGAATAATTTCGTCGAAAATTTTAACAAGTGCACTAGCAATGTCGTTAGCCCCTCTGCCTGACATTCCCTCTGTCCATATCGCACAATAGCCTTTCTTTGAGAGAGAGCTATGAGCTGTAAGATTGTACACGTTCAGTTTTCGTTTGTAGAAAAATGAACTGATCTCTGCACGTGGACAAGTTATAACATTCTGAAGGTCAAAACACACTACTAATGTGTTTTCAGCATCCCTGTCTGCCTGTCGCTCTTGGCGCATTGCAGTTTTGTCGGTAATGTGTTTCCTCTGTTTGCTATCAGCAACTTCGCTAAGAAGATTCTGTTCGAGAGCTGTCTGATAAGATTCACACTGATCACACCTATCCTTTTTAGGAACGTGAAAACTGAGGTTGAACTCAGAGTTGAAAATGAATCTATAGAAAGACTCCTTTACAGGTGTATTGCCCTCTTCAAGACATTTACGTTTGTACAGATCATACATTCGAGACACATTGAGCGTGGATTCCAGATACTGCCTCTCTGTCCTAGCCCTGCAGTAATGGGATTCAACAACAGGGAAAGACCTGATGTGATCCCGAACCTGCTCTTTTAGTTGAAGATCTATCACACGTTTTGTATGTTTGCCTCTAGAATCAGGTTTTGGCATGCCAGTCGTTTGGTTTTTCTTTAAATGTGTGTTGTAAACTGGCTTCTGACTAATTGCCAGAGTGCCCAGGTAAAATGACTTGCACACTCTAATCCTCTCACCCTCAATATTCAGGTAGTATTTAAATGAGAATGTGCGTTTTCTTTGTGATTCGCAGCATGTTTGCCTTTCTTTCATTGCACATTCTGTTGTCATTGCAATGTAATCATGTTTCCTGTTTTGTGTCAATTTGTAGTAGTCCAAGAAACATTCTTCCCTTTCAGTAGGGGTAACCTTCTGTGCACATTTAAATTTACAAGAGAGGGCACAATTTTTCTGTGATCTTACTTTTTTGGCTGGAACTTTTGTATTGCTTGCATTAGTGTATTCTTTGCCTTCTTGGTGTAGCCTCTTGCGGATATTTGCTTTCCATTTAGATGAATTTGATGGTCTTTTTCTTGTCTTTTTCTTTGGTTCTGTGTCCCCCAGCTCCTCTCCTGCCATGCCCGACTCCTCTGTTGCCCCCAACTCCTCATCCACAGTCTCACCCAGAATGTCTGTTGCCCCCAACTCCTCATCTACAGTCCCACCCAGAATGTCTGTTGCCGCCAACTCCTCCTCCTCCACAGTCCCAGGCTCAGCATCTTGGTCAACATCACCAGTCTGTGGGAAAATTACTGATATTATACCATTGCTGTAATCATATAGCACAATAGAAAATAGATGAGAATCAAGGATAAAATTAAAATCCCTTTAGGCCCATGTATTCCTCCATTATCAGTTCTAGATTACATTAAATTCAACTTTATCGTCATTGCACAAGTAAGGACAACCAGTATGAGATGCAATTTAGCTAGCGTTAGCTAGCGTTAGCTAGCGTGATGCAATTTAGCTAGCGTTAGCTAGCGTTAGCTAGCGTTAGCTATCTAAGTTGCCTTCGGCATAATCTAAAAGCACGAGAAAGAAATACATTACTTAAATAAATCCCACTGTATGTTAGGGCTTTCCTCAAAATGATGACTAAATTACATGTATGCTACTAAATTAACATTAGCACACTATCTATAGCCTGGTATTATAGATAGCCTATGTAGTGATTATCTCCTCAGCTAATACTGCACAGGAATGGCAATTTCCTCAACAAGAACTGACATTAAAGCGATTTTAAGAAGATAACTCACCTGTTTCTTTGTTAGTTCATCGATGAAATCATTAACCTTTAAATTGCGCGTAAATCTGGCTTTGGTTTTGCTTGACATTTTTCCATCTTCTATTACTGGGGTGAAAAAGACAACCTGGCGCCATAAAGAGACTTCAGAGAGCGAGCGCCTGAGACAGTATTTGATTGGTCCTTCTGTAAATATTCCAAAAGATGATTGGGCCACAGATAGAACCTTATGAAACTCCAAGTCTGAGCGTAACTTTGTAGATAGAACCTTTTAGTTTTGCGAATAAAACACCCAAAATTAATTTTATTTAAAAAAAACACCTTAAATAATGTTCACAAGTTATACCAGAGTAAGACTATGTAAATAACTCAATTTTGACAAAAATGTCAGATAGAACCTTATTATTCTAGGGTAGCGAGCTGTCTTATGACAGAGCTTGTTTCTGTGGGCCTCTACCACATGCTGACTAGTTAAGACAGTAGTAAACTCATATTTAATTCGGCTCAGCAGTCAGGGGTACACAATGCAAAGCTGTATGTGGGGGTCTGTCTCTCTGTCTATATCTATCTATCTGTCTATCTATCTGTATGTCTGTCTGTAGTAATTGTATATTTCTGTCTGTTTTTATCCCTGTTTCTATGTACATCTCTTTATCTCTATAACTTTCAATTCTCTGTTCCTGTGTTTCTGTTCCCACTCACTCTCAGCCCACAAATCGAATGGTAAGCGTAAAGCCCTAGATGTGTGTTCCCCCATCTTGTGAGTACAGGTAGCAGTAGCCACAGCCTGTTTCTTCTCCCCTGTTTGCTCACATATATACAGGATAACTGATGCTCCTGTATAAACCCATGTATACACAACAGGCCTTGCTGGCAAAAACTATGTTCCCTCACAACCCCAGACTGCACCATACACCATTACACTTGATCTCAAGAATGCACTTGCTAATGCTAAGCTAGATGCTAGCGCGGAGCATGCCGCACTGCCTTGTATCGTAACCATGACTACCTGTACATAAACACTGTGTCCCCCGTCATCACCCTATTTTTTGTAGAGTTCGGGATCTATCTGCCAACACATAATCTTTATTCCTCCCTCCATCCTTCCACCCGTCCCACAACCTTTCCTTTATCACTTCATTCCTATGTTTATTTCCCCCTTATCCTTCCATTTCCTACAGCCCTGTTTCTGTCTCTCTCTCTCTCTCTCTCTCTCTCTCTCTCTCTCTCTCTCTCTCTCTCTCTCTCTCTCTCACCCGGTCCACCCCAAGATCTTTCCCCACTGACATTCCATGGCCACCGGCCACACCCCAACCCTGATGGAGGAGACAGTGGACCCAGTAAATATCACATTCCAAATACCAGGCTTCACTCCCCCCTTTTCCAGAATCCGTTGTCATCAGCAACCAGCAAGATCAGATAACGAGAGAACACTGAGGTGATTTGGAAGTTCCGCTAGCTCTTGGCAGCTTTTCCAGTCAATCTTGCTACTCATCCTCCCTCTGAGATCAGTAATTTCCAGACGTTCCTCAGAGGGGAATCACAGGCTCTAAACTTTAGGTAGTAGCCTTTTCTCATGTTTTTACCAAAATGAGTCAACCTCTAAACAATATTGTGGTGTCACTACAATGATAAACTACCAACTTCCTAAAGTTTCAAAGGGTTATTGTTTTGCTGTTACTTTGCTGTTACTTTGCAGTTCTCTTGTGATTTCAAACTTTTAGGATGATTGAAAGCTTTTGTCTGCAGGGTCAGACTATCATAATAAAATAAAAAACTATTTAAGTCACTTCTCTTCTGTTAGGTTTCTAGCATTAAGATACTTCGTTCTTTAAAAAACCCATAACATCCCATTTTAAAAATAGGATTTTCTGAGTTATGACTATCATCTACTGACTAATTCTACTAAGACTAATTCTACTGTAAAAAAAAAAACGGTGAAAAAAAATTACGACCCCATCATCCCCTCCTTGTGACCCTTGTAATTTGTACAGCTGAAGTTGTCCTCACCTTTCAGTCTGGGGATTGGAGTCCTACTCCTATGTTCTGGAATGTTCCAACAGTTCCAACGTCTGGGACCTTCCGGAACACTTCTGACCAATCGAGTTCTTAATGTTCAGAGAGTTCCAAAAGTTCTGAAAGTTTTAACGTTCCAGACAGCATTCCCAGGAGGATGTTTACAGCTCAGTTGCAGTGGCCGCCCCACGGCTCGAGTCCATCAGGCTGTCCACACTAACGCAGTCAAGAAGGGGAGAGGAGCGGTGAACCACAAACAGAAGGTATTATCAACCCTCCTGGGGGGAAGGTTCGGGTCTTATTGATGACACGCCCTCTTCAATCTCTCTGTGACTAAAAAGACCTGACATTCAGTCCAGATGTCTGCTGCTAACGCTGCCACGAGAGAGAGGAAGCAGAGGAGACAGAGAGAGAGAGAGAGAGAGAGAGAGAGAGAGAGAGAGAGAGAGAGAGAGAGAGAGAGAGAGAGAGAGAGAGAGAGAGAGAGAGAGAGAGAGAGAGAGAGAGAGAGAGGAAATAGAAGCAGGGAGACAAACACACACCACAGACACCACACACTGAGCTGCCCTGAGAGTGTCTTGGCAGTTTCATAGCTTGAACCCACAGAAGTTTCACATGTGAGGAAAAACACATAAACGTTGAGAAAGTAACGTCTCACACATCTTACGAACACAAAGTGTTACTAAACTACATTGTTCACAGCAACCCTACAGGTCAACCTTGAAATGCTCAAATCTCCCTGCCAGATGTATACATACTGAAGTCAAGCATTTGGTGCACTTGATTTATGATACCTGCTAGCAAACCAACATCATCTGGATTGGAACTGTTACCGTTGGTGGATAAGAAGGCCGTTCCTCATGACAGACGGAAATTCCTCCTCGCTCTCTCTGTTTACTTTACACTTTTATTATATTTATTTACACTTACAACAAACATTTACACTCTTTTTGTATCGGTATGTGTTTGTGTATGTATATGTGTGAGTCCAATGTGTGTGACACACACACAAACACACATCTATGAACACACACACACAAGTACTGTAATAGGGCTTTTCACAGATGTTTGAACAGTTTACATTTCATTCACTTGGCAGACACTTTTTTTTGAATTATTTTCTTCTTTAGTCACAACATCATGGTCATCATTCTCCCCTCCCCTCCCCTCCCCTCCCCTCCCCTCCCCTCTCCTCTCCTCTCCTCTCCTCTCCTCTCTTCTCCTCTCATATCCTATCCTATCCTCTCCTCCCCTCCCCTCCCCTCCCCTCCCCTCCCCTCCCCTCCCCTCTCCTCTCCTCTCCTCCCCTCTCCTCTCCTCTCCTCTCCTCCCCTCCCCTCCCCTCTCCTCTCCTCTCCTCCCCTCCCCACCCCTCCCCTCCCCTCCCCTCCCCACCCCTCCCCTCCCCTCCCCTCCCCTCCCCTCCCCTCCCCTCCCCTCCCCCTCCCCTCTCGACACTCTACTGTCTATTACAGCCCAGTCTAATCAGAGATGTAAATGAGCAGCTGTTCCCCTCCACACCTGCTCTGGGACTCCAGTCAAGCCCTCGATAACCCTGCTGACCCAAATGCACAGACAGACAAACGGACCAACAGACAAATTGTTGCCCAATCATTTGGGTTAAACATGACCTTGTGACGTTCTTCCAAACCAATTCCTGACATTCCTTGGACAAGACGTCACATACAGTACAGCACCATCTGTCAGTGGTTCTGTGTCTCCCACACGTCACACAGTGTGGCTGGCTCACCCCATGACCCACCACCAGAGGCTTTGGATCAGTTCCTGCATGGCCAATTATGAGCGTTCCATTCCTCGTGTCTGGGGCTGTTTGATATAGGTTTGTTTACAGCACACATTATGTTAGAGAGTTCATGGTAAATAGATGTGCACTTTGAGGGAATTGGTGTGGGTGGTGAAGAGCATGCATGGTAAACATGTTATCTGGATAGACATTATTTGCAAGGTCTACTGTGGTTCATGTTGTGGGCTTTCATCAGCAGCTGTGCCTTCAAACTGGTGTTTGTGTGTTTAGACATCGATCGATTCATGCCCAGGGGTCATCGGCATGGAGGTGGAATGTAGAAGCCTCAAGGTGTCAACCTGTCAAACTCTGAGCTGGACCTACCTTTCATCAACCACCCCTCACACACACACACTCACACACACACACACAATCACACACACAGTTACATACACATACACTTCTCCCCCCCCCCTCATCCCCCACCCAATCACTTGTTAGTATACGAATCCTGTCAACAAGTGCATAGAGAGCCCTTATACCACAGTGTGTCTATTAATTTCTGAAGATGGTTAAATCAATAACTCTGATCCCTATACAGAGCAGGGATAGAGCTCTGATCTCTCTGCTCTGGAAGAAGTAAGAGAGGGGGACAAAGGATGTCTCTCTCTCAATATCTCTCTCTTTTCTATTCTGGATTTCTCTCTTTCTGCCTATCTTCCTCTCTCTCTTTGTCACTCCCATGCTCAGGCATGGATGATAAAGGAGCAAAAATAATACAAATGTCAATGATGGATGGTTTTCCTACTGCTGGAACCTTCGACACAAACATTGAGTGGAAATGCAGCGGTAGCCAAGGCAGATAGATTGGCCGTGACACGCAAGATGGAATTTCAATCTCAATTTCTTTTTTTCTCCATTTGTGGTTGTTGTATATTTTATATTGGCTTTTATTCATTTATTTGTTTCATTGGGAGGTCAGTGTGGTTGTATTTGTTGCTTCACAGTTGAATAAAGGCCAAAATGACGTCTGGCAAATCCCTATTCTTTACTTGTCCTTAGTGTGTGTATGTGAGTGTATGTGTGTATCTGTGTGTTTATTTTTGTGCAGAAACCAAAAATCCAACCCACAGATGGATTGATAGCATTAGTGTAAAGAAAAAATATATTTCTAAAAGGCCATTGGTTGCCATGGCAGCTGAAGGCCCAGGAGCCCAGCGTTTAAGGGAGCCCATTCATTACCACAGCTTCTGCTTATCACCACCCTAGTAACATGCTAGAACCCCTAAACATACCCTATGTGACGGAATAACACCAGAACACAGGAGGTGGATGGGAAAGCTCTTGTTCTGTATGGGTCTGACACCTGCGCCCTTCCTCTGACCTGAAGGCTTTAGCTCGGCGAGCCTGCACTTTTACTTGTTCTAATCCCACCTTAGTCACTGTGGCAGCCTTCCAACCCCCTCATCTCGACCTCATCCCCTTCCCCCTCACCTTCCCCTCACTCAACTCCCCTTCCTCATCCTTCCTGCAGCGGCTAAAATCAGTTTCTATTCATGCCTCAGGTCCCTGCAGGAAAAAGGTGATGGACTTTGACAGGTGCATTCAAGGAGGTAAAAAGACTAGTTTTTCCCCCTGTCAGTCTAAGTCTAAGTGTAAGTGAGCCTGTCTCTCTCCTGTATCTGTGTCTGGGTCTAGGGGATAGGAGCTTCTGTGTCTGTTGTTCTCTGGGTCTAGGGGACAGGAGCTTGGAGGTGGAAGTTGGACCAGATCTCTTGTTCAGCAACTTCTCTCTCTTTTTCTCTATCACTGACTTGCCCATGTGTGCCTGTGTGTGTCTGTATTTCTCTGTATCTGCCTGTATGTCTGCATATCAATAAGAACAGATAATGTTGCTGTCTGTCTGCCAATCTGTGAGTCATTCTAGAATAGGACATAATATCACACTTGTCAGACTACGAGAAAATAATCAATGGATGTTGATTACTGGGTACAAATTGATGCCCGTTCCCCCCACCCCTCCTCCCACACCACTCTCTCTCTCTCTCTCTCTCCGTCCCTCCCTCCCTCCCTCCAGCCCTTTCTCTCACTCCCTTTCTCTCCCTCCATCTGTCAGCTCACTCAGATTTCTGCATCCGACTTGGGGGAGTGAAGTGGCGGTCACCCCTGCAACAGTGAGTCAGTCAGAGGACAGCGGTGGGTCTCTTAGAGGGGGTGCTTGCTGAGACAAGACTTGTGTGTTCGCCTTCATCCGCCCACCCTTCTCCCTCTCCTCCCCCTCCTGCATCTCCTCGCCGCCTCTCCTCCCTCTCTCCAGAGGACACGCGCTTTATTGAGATATTTGCATCTGCATTTGCATTCCCATCATCCGTAGCAACCGTTACTTTCACTGTCCACAAGCACACAAAAGAAGACTGGGTGGAAAAAATCTCAGCACAGACTTAGTAGGATTAGTCAAAGCATGTTTTTTTTTATTGTGTTACAAATGCTGAGATTGACATCCGTACCGGAGCGATCCAGCTCCTACACATAGGTTTACTGCACTGCCTAGATACACATGCAGTAGGCAGGCTATAGAGGTACAGAGAGGCGTCATTATTGGAGTCAGTGATCAGATTTAGAACACCCCTCTCTCCACACACATACACTTCCCTGACGTCTTCCCTCTTCCCCATCCATCCTTTCTCCTTCTAATCCCAACCATCCATCCAGCCATCTATCAATACATTCATCCATCTATTTATCTGTCCATCTATCTATCCATCCAGCCACCTGCACCTCAATATGGGGTTAGTATCCTTTCTATTATCAGAACGCTAAGAAACATCCTTCATATCATGTGTGCCTCTGCAACTGTTCAGAAGCAGTTCATCTGCCTACGTCCCCCAGTTGGAGACCACGACTGTCCGCCATTGGTTTCTATGGACAGATGGCAAACCAATCAGTGTGAAGCTGAGTCTAGAACCCAGAGTCTCATGTCAGGTGTATCTTGGTTACAGTGTGTAGGAAAGCTACAGGGAAGTCTTGTGAGGTGAGGTACAGTTACAACAGTGTACACTCTAGGCACTACTTCATCTCAAGAGAAGAACCAGCAGCTGGTCAGGACTAGGGGCGGAAGCCGGTGGCAGTTGATGCCAGCTGACCCGACGAGTTAACGACGATTGAAGATGTTCAGAGCTTGTCTTCATCAGGCATACATCACCTCTCCTCTGAGACAGGGGAAGAGTGGGTCTTCTCCACGCCGTACTGAGCTAGTACACCCCCCACCCCACACACACGCACCACCAGGGCTCTCCATGAAGCTCTCTGCCCCCCCCCCCCAACCCCCACGCCTCCCGGGAGAGAGAGAGAGAGGCTGAGGAGCAGGAGAGGGAGAGGAGCAGAAGCTTTCTCTCTTCAGATGAACAGGACATCCAAATGAAATTCAAATTCTGATGCATCCTTTTCAGAGTTTGCCATGTCATGCCTAAGTGGATTTAACAAGCTTTTAAGATGCTCAGTCTCTTCTCTGCTGCATCCTCAATACTCTGTGCAAAGACACACACACACACACACTTTCTCAACTTTCTCGTCTGCTGTATAAACTTCTGTGTTTAATCTGGGAAGGGGAAGATGGAAGGGTAGCCCCCCAACCCTGAAGAAGGAGTATTAATATGCTTGTGCTTTACTTCCATCCTACCCTGACTCAGGCTTCAAAGCTCTTTATGAGTTCAGAAATGAACCTTGACTTCTGGGTAATGTAGTTCAGACATTATCAGTGACAGAAGACCCTAACGATGCGAGTAGCCCTTTCGCGAGGCAACATGACCTGGAGGAAGAAGGGAGGGCATTCTGTCATTTCTAGGGATCAGGGGTCAAGGAGGGGTCAGAGGTCAAGGAGGGAGGCTGGAGGCAGAACTGAGGGACAAAGACAGCTGATTGGTTGTTCTGAGTAAATTATGTAATCTGCACAGTAGATCCCCGAAAGTGTTGTCTGACTTCTACTCGCAAACATCCTCATCAGCCATATCCCAGCCACCCTGCAGACCTCCTCCCCTCCTCCTGAATGGGTCAGCCAGCCATCCTGAGCCCCGCCCCCCTGGTTCTCGGAGGTGGGGCTCAGAGGATGCTGACCCTCTCGGTGAGCCCCTGCATGTCTGCGTCCTCCCCGGCCTCCTCCTCGTCGGAGCCTGGTGTGGGCGGAGGGGGCACCAGGTGCTGTGGATAAGCCAGCGTGTGCTCGCGGGCAAACATCTGCCAGCGGCTGTCGTCGCTCTCGTGGGTGATGTAGCGCTCGCCAAGTTTGGACTCCAGCTCCCTCAGGTCCAGCCATGCATCGTAGTCCTGGAGGAGGAGAGGAAGGGGGGGAAGAAGAGTAGTCAAGAATCCGTTCTCTGGAGGTCATGTGAGGTGAATGCATGTCAGGGTGGTGTACCTGGTGGTGGTATCTGTAGGGGATGTGTACCTGGAGGTAGGTTTGTATGGAGGATGTGTACCTGGAGGTAGGTTTGTATGGAGGATGTGTACCTGGAGGTAGGTTTGTATGGAGGATGTGTACCTGGAGGTAGGTTTGTATGGAGGATGTGTACCTGGAGGTAGGTTTGTATGGAGGATGTGTACCTGGAGGTAGGTTTGTATGGAGGATGTGTACCTGGAGGTAGGTTTGTATGGAGGATGTGTACCTGGAGGTAGGTTTGTATGGAGGATGTGTACCTGGAGGTAGGTTTGTATGGAGGATGTGTACCTGGAGGTAGGTTTGTATGGAGGATGTGTACCTGGAGGTAGGTATGTATGAAGGATGTGTACCTGGAGGTAGGTATGTATGAAGGATGTGTACCTGGAGGTAGGTATGTATGAAGGATGTGTACCTGGAGGTAGGTTTGTATGGAGGATGTGTACCTGGAGGTAGGTTTGTATGGAGGATGTGTACCTGGAGGTAGGTATGTATGAAGGATGTGTACCTGGAGGTAGGTTTGTATGGAGGATGTGTACCTGGAGGTAGGTTTGTATGGAGGATGTGTACCTGGAGGTAGGTTTGTATGGAGGATGTGTACCTGGAGGTAGGTTTGTATGGAGGATGTGTACCTGGAGGTAGGTATGTATGGAGGATGTGTACCTGGAGGTAGGTATGTATGAAGGATGTGTACCTGGAGGTAGGTATGTATGAAGGATGTGTACCTGGAGGTAGGTTTGTATGAAGGATGTGTACCTGGAGGTAGGTATGTATGAAGGATGTGTACCTGGAGGTAGGTTTGTATGGAGGATGTGTACCTGGAGGTAGGTATGTATGAAGGATGTGTACCTGGAGGTAGGTTTGTATGGAGGATGTGTACCCGGAGGTAGGTTTATATGGAGGATGTGTACCTGGAGGTAGGTTTGTATGGAGGATGTGTACCTGGAGGTAGGTTTGTATGGAGGATGTGTACCTGGAGGTAGGTTTGTATGGAGGATGTGTACCTGGAGGTAGGTTTGTATGGAGGATGTGTACCTGGAGGTAGGTTTGTATGGAGGATGTGTACCTGGAGGTAGGTATGTATGAAGGATGTGTACCTGGAGGTAGATACCGTATTTTTTGGAAAACAAGCCGCATTTTCTATAACCCGCACCCCACCAGAATGGGAGCTTTGTGTTTGTAAATCGGATAATAACCCGCACTGGAGAATATGCCGCACTTGATACGGAAACAATGAAGCAATGCACGAGTAGGCTATAGGCGATCAACAGCATGCCATAACACACTTCGGTTGTGGATAGTATGTCCATGCGTGGCAAAACCATTATTATGTCTACAAAATTATTTTAGATATAGTATAAGTTTAGCTAGCTTGCAAATCCTGAGGATAGCCTACCGTTTTTCTAGCTGTATAACATTTAACTGGGTCTTGCAGCTGTTTGATTTACTGAAACTATTATGAAATATTATGTTCTGATAGCCATTTGCCTACTTTAGCAAGTCACTGTATTTCCAAGCCCTGATAGTTAACCGAGACAACACAGTAAATAATTCCTCTTTCAATTCCTCTTTCAATAAACCCCCGTTCCAGTGTTGAACATAAATTAGCTGCACAGTCTGTAGAGACCTTGGGGCAAAGCAGGTATGTATGGAGGATGTGTACCTGGAGGTAGGTGTGGCTCAGACTCTTATCTACGCTGTATCGCTTCCTCATCTTCACCTGTAGCAGGTTGTTGATCAGGTCGATAGCTGGAGAGAACACATCATACATCCTCAACATCACGCACGCTCAACGCTTGGATCACACAGATGGAGTGTGTGTGTTCATCCCTGTGTGTGTATGCGTGTGCGTTCCTGTGTGAATTTGTGTGTGTGCTTTCCTTTCCATGTGCATTTGCATCCTTGTGTGTGTGTGTGTGTGCGTGTGTGTGTGTGTGTGTGTGTGTGTGTGTGTGTGTGTGTGAGAGTGTGTGTGTCCTACCGTCAGGGGAAATCTGTTTCCAGGGGTTAGGAGGGTACATGAAGGCAGCGTTATGGATCTGGTCATTGATATCCTCATCTTCATTGAAGGGGAAGGTTCCACTGAGGCTCACATACATGATGACCCCCACCGACCACATGTCTAGGGAACGGTTGTAACCCTGGAGACGGAGACCAAACGTTAGAACTGCTCATGGTGACAGAGAGAATTGACTGTGGAACCATCTGCGGTTGGGTAGCTTTATGTCAAAGTTGAAGTGTACTTCAGATGTAGCTGGTTTTGGAGATGGAGACTGAGATATAAAAAGTCATAGTGTATTGATGAAGCTGATACTGAAGATAAAGAAGGGGATATACAGTATATAGAGATATATACAGAAACAGAGATAGAGACATAGATATAAAAAGAGATAGATATAGACAGATATAGAGATGGAGATAATTACAGACAAGTGTATTTGTGATGTAGCTGGTACCTGGTTCAGCAGGACTTCAGGTGCCAGGTAGGCAGGTGTGCCCACCACAGAGCGACGGAACGACTTCTCCCCAATGATCCTGGCAAAGCCAAAGTCACACAGCTTCACCTAGGGTGAAGGAGGACGGAGGGAGGAAGGTAATAGCTTTATTACGGTTTGTGTGTGTACGTGTGAATGTGTGTGCATGTGTGTGTACGTGTGTGTGTGTTTGCATGAGAGTGTGCGAATGTGTGTGTGTGTACGTGTATATGTGCGTGTGTGTGCATGTGCGTGTATGAATGTGTATGTGTGTATGTACATGTATGTGTGTGTGTGTGTTACCTACCTGAGGGAAAGGTTCAGCTGAAGCCAGCAGCACATTCTCAGGCTTCAGGTCACAGTGGACGATGTTCTTGAAGTGCAGGTGCCTCAGAGCTGCCAAGATCTGCAAACAGACACACACACACACATGCACGCACATACGTGTGTACGCACACACCCACAATAATACACAAGGTGTCGGTTAGAGGTTTGACAGGAAATAGGTGTGAGAGAAGCAAGAGTAAAACACAGAAAAACATCCTTGAGAAACTCCCCACACAAGTCATCATGCTACAGTTCACCATAACAGGCTTTGAGAGACACCAAATGCATTCATACACTCCCACCAGACACACATTAATGCGCACATGCGCCGACATTCATCTAAACTTGCACATCACACACAGACACACACACACCCCTCCACCCTACACGCACACACAGACACAACTTCTGTACCTGTGTGATGAGGAATTTGGTGAGCCTCTCAGGCAGTCGGCCCTTCTCACTAGAAAGAATCATCTCCAGCATGTCGCCATGGAGCTTCTCCATGACAACAAACACCTTCTCTGGGGTCTCAAACATGCACTCCAGGTTCACTATGCCCAGGTGACGAAGACTCTGAGAGTGGAGATGAGACAAGAGGAGGGGGGAGGAGAGGAGAGAGAGGCTCATTCAGATAGCTGTTCTGATCACTGTAATTATAGTTTGACTGTGGTGGCACCAGTAGTAGAGATATAGCAAGGAAGGATTCAAGGGAATAATGCTAGATTGTTAATCATTGTCTCCCCCTGTTGGTCACTTATGGTATAACATTGAATGCCTGTGTGTGTGTGTGTGTGTGTGTGTGTACCTGCAGTATGGCCACCTCGTTCCTCAGCTGGCTCTCTTGTTTGGTAGGGAAGCGCAGTTTGTCAATCACCTTGACCGCCACATCACGCCCTGTCTTTCTGTGTTTCCCTAGGGGAGACAGACGTGGGGGGGAGGGGGGGGGGGATGAAAGGGAGGGAGGAGGGATGGGAGGAGGAAGGATGCAGTAGGAAAAAGGGAGAGGGAGGAACGGAAGAGTGAAAGGGTATGTGAGGGAAACGAACGAGGAAGACAGGAATGGATGGATGGAGCGGATGGGTGGGCAGAGGGAAGACCAGACATCTGTGAAATTCTGAACTCCATGAATGTGCTCTGCTGACTTAGATCATGTTTTCAGGACTTACCTCCGTAGACCACTCCAAACTGTCCTGAACCCAGCACCTCGTCAGCAAAGATCTGGTACACCATGCCGATGTCCACATTCTCCACGATCTGGCTGTTAGAGACGGAGATGCTAACTGAGGCTTGTCCTGGGAGCACAGAAAGAGAGAGAGAGACAGAGACAGACAGAGAGAGGGAGAGAGAGAGAGAGAGAGAGACAGACAGAGAGAGAGAGGAGAGAGAGAGAGAGAGAGAGAGAGAGAGAGAGAGAGAGAGAGAGAGAGAGAGAGACAGAGAAAAAGACAGAGAATGAAAGAGAGACAGTGAGAGAGGAAGATAGAGAAGGTGAGAGAGAGACTTATACTTAGGTTCTGGACAGATACAGCAGTCCACTATGTCTCCCGTCATACAGAGTCACAACAATGCCAAATCCAATAGGTAGGAAACTGTCTGTGTCGAAGTAACCTCCCCCCATGTCCTCCCTCCCCATTCTCTCCCCTCCCCCTCCACCCCCCCCCTGCTGTTGTTCAGACCCTCCCCTTACTGTGGGGGGTGTGTCCCTCCGCGGGCGGAGCGTCCTGGAAGATGACGGGCATCAGGGCCTGGCGAATGGCGCTCTCCCATGCCTTGGCCACCTCACGTCCCACGCCGCTATTGGGCGCCACGTTGCTGGGGGAGGGAGGGGAGCCCTGGGGGAGGGAGGAGTGGGTGGGAGCGTGCATGTTGGGGTCCTCGCCCACGAAGTAGCACATGGTGCCCGTGATGATCTCAAAGCAGTGAGGCCTGGTGCCGGGCGGGACCAGGGTGAAGTCACCTGCCGGACGCACCTCCAGGACCTCTGATAGGGGGATCTCCTAGAGGGGGTGGAGGGGGTGGAGAGTTGGATGGGGCGGAGGCATGGAGAAACGGAGGGTAAGGAAGAGAGTAGTGTGGACGAGGTGAAAGGAGAACCATGGTCTCTTATGTAATAAAGTAGCTTCCCCTGTTACGTGTTGCTATGGCTGTTGCAATGGTTTCTTATCTTGTAGTACTTGTTGCTATGGTTGTTGCCATGGTTTTACACTTTGCAGAACGTTGTTGCTGTGTGTGTTCTTATGGCTTCCTAAGTTGTAGTACTTGCCAGGGGCTATTTCTATGGTTTTCTACCTTGTAGTACTTGTTGGTGGTGTTGTTCTGGAAGAGGATGATGCACTTGCAGTCCAGTCTCCAGTAGTGCTTTTTCCTCTGTGGAGGAGGGAGGGAGGCAAGGAGGGAGGGAGGGTGGAAGGGGAAGACGAGGGGGTCATGGGGTCAACCAGGGTTTACTGCGGGTTCAAAGGCCGAGCCCGGGTCCAGAGGAGAGGACCAGTAGAAGAAGGAGGAAGACCGACTGGGAGGAGAAGGAGGTGAAGAGGAGTGGAGGAGGACGAGGAGGAGAAAGGAGGGGAGGACCAGGACAGTGGATGAAAGGAAGTAGGAAGGGAGAGAGAAGACAGGAGGAGAGTTAGGAGGAAAAGACTGGGAGAACAGGTTAGCATCAGAGACTTCTCATAGGAGGAAAGTTACAGCAGACTGAAGTCACAGAAGAAGCTTCTAGATTGAATATGGCCTTGATATCATACTTTTCTGCAGTGGGGTTACAGAATATTTTTCTCTTTCTATTACTCTCTCTCTCTTGCCATTCATCTTTAAACAGCATACAGTGTGAAAGGTCACGGCTACCAGAGGCTGGGATTCAAAAACAACAGATCAGAGAAGGAAAGATAAGTGATGGATAGACGGATAAATACATTGATGACACAAGCATCTATGTCACAGGTAAACAAACCAAATCTATTTCTGTTGAAAATATGCTTTCAATTTCACCTGGCCTTGACATTATCACAGGCTGCAATTGGCAGCAGATGTGAGGTGACGCAGTGTGTGTTTGTGTACTCGTGCCAGTGTGTTCAGTATCTGTGTGGGAGAAGGACTCGTTGAGTGTTATCACTGTGCGTTGATGATTGTTTGTGTGTGTGTGTGTGCCTTTTTGGGTGTGCGTGTACCAGGGTGTGTATACCTGCGTGTGACACCTATGTGTTTGTGAATGTGTGTGTTTGTGTGTGTGTGTGTGTACCAGTGTGTCCTTGTTGCTGTAGTGGACCATCCAGCCCTCCTTGATAGCTGTGCTGGAGCGTCGTGTGGTCTGTCTCATCGACTGGACCACTCTCATCAGAGGGATGTTAGCACTGCAACAGAGACAGACCCTGTGGTTAGAGGGTGTGTGTGTGTATCCGTGTGTCTGTATGTATCGGTGTGTGTCTGTGTGTGTGTGTGTGTGTGTGTGTGTGTGTATGTGTACCTCTGGTCTCCCCCAGTCCCATGCTGGCTGCTCTCAGGAGAGAAGGACCCGGGGATGCTGCAGGATTCATCTGAGTCGTCCATCAGACACGACCTGTCGGACTCTGAACACTCACTACACTCCATAGGCTCTGGGTCTGCACTGGGACTCAGCATGTCTGCGGAGGAGCAGAGAGGTAGAGGGAGAGAAAGAGAGGGCGAGGAGGGGTGGGAATGGAAAAGTGGATGGAGAGAAAGTTAGGGAATAGGGTTCCAGCTCTGGCCTCAAGGTTTCCTTGTCTGACTGGCTAGAAGACAGACACACCTGCTGTACTGCAAGACAAGACAGAGACATATGGAGGCATCCAGTTAGGAGCATGTGACAAAGCAAGAGCATGAGGAGGTATGTTCCATACTCACCACTGTTACTTCTGCTGTCTGAGAACACAGAAACACACCAGATACAGCAGGTTAGTATGTAGCGTGTGGAACTGCACAGCACTTGTCTGTTTACATGTTAACTGTTTAGGTTGACAGTGGGTTATGGTGTTGAAGGTAAATTGTTGAAATTGAATACATGCAAGTGAAGCAGGTCAACAACCAAAGCTGGGGTTCAAAGCAGTGAGGGAGACACACTCTTCAAGCTTACATTCAGACAGGCACATATCAAACACACACATACACTCACCGATAGTTTCTCCCAGACAATCGTTGGGCACCTTGTACGCACAGCGCTTATGGCAGTTAAACTTGCAGTCTAAGGAAAAAAGGAGAGAAATGAGGGATGGTTGCTCCTGGGCCTTACACTGCCACCTTGCAATCAGAAAGTCCTGGGTTTGATTCCCACTTGGGGCCTGTCGATGCTCAGGTGGGCTGAGCGGGTGGGCTGACCGAGGCCTTTCTGACTGGAGTTTGCTTGTTCACTCCTTGCTCACATGTGTTCCCTCCACAAAGAACCCCAATAAAAACATTCAGAACAGACCTCCTCACCTCCAGGCTAGCCTTCCTCACCTCCAGGCTAGCCCACCTCACCTCCAGACTAGCCCACCTCACCTCCAGGCTAGCCCTCCTCACCTCCAGACTAGCCCTCCTCACCTCCAGGCTAGCCCTCCTCACCTCCAGACTAGCCCTCCTCACCTCCAGGCTAGCCCACCTCACCTCCAGGCTAGCCCTCCTCACCTCCAGCCCAGTGTACCCACCTTTGCACTGCAGGCCCTGTCTGAAGAGCCCTCGGAGCAGCCTCTTGCAGTACTGGCACACAGTGGGCCGTGTGTAGGAGTGGATGGCGAAGGTGTGGGGCACCTTCACCTTGCTCATCAGAATCTTATCCAGGTGGACCGGGCGCCCCGTGTAGAACCGCCGAGCCTCGCTGGGAGTCCTCGGCTGGGAGGGATAAAGGTTAGCTAGCAGACAGGGCTCTGTGTCTGTGAGTACCTGTGTGTGTGTGAGTGTGTGTAGGTGTGTGTGTGTGAGTGTGTGTGCCATCGTCCTACCATCTGTGTGTGTGAGCGGACCAGGCTGGTCTCCTCCGTGCAGACGGAGCTGGTTCCTGTGCTGCTGATGGAGTCCGTGGTGGAGAGACGCAGTGATTGGCTGCTGGTCAGGGAGGTGGTGGACAGGCGCCGTTTCCGGGCGCCGCTGCAGTTGTTAGGGATGCTGAACGCACAGCGCTTGTGGTAGTTCAGACCACAGCCTGCAGGGGGAGATAGAGGGGGGAGAGAGGGAGGGGGAGGACAGGGAGAGGGCAGGGGACAGGGAGATGACAGAGGGGTAGGACACATACAATATTCAGTTAGCTAGAGACTGAGTATGAATTCAAACTTTTAAATACATCTCTCCCCCTCTCTCCTCCCATTTCCTCTCCTTCCCTCTCCCCCCTCCTTCTCTCTCTCTTTCTCTCGCTCTCCCTCTAAGTCCCTCCCTTCCTCTCTCACCGTCACATTTGAGTCCCTGTCTGACCAGTCCAAACAGCATCTCTCCACAGTGGTCACAGAAGGCGGGGGCGCGGTAGGAGTGGACGTTCAGGGCGTGGGGGCGGATCTGAAAGTCCTCGAAGGTGGCTGCCGCTGAGGAGGGAAGCAGAGGCACACACACCAGCCCGCAGTCAGACGGGAAAACAACCGCAGTTCAACCATACTTCATACTTCATGGTTCAACCTTGTTTCAACCTTCTCATAATTAGGGGATGGAGCAGGAAAGGACATATTTCTGGTATCGTGACATTCCTCAAAGATGTCACCACATTGAAAAAAACGGAGAGAAAGACTAAGGAAGGCAGGAAAGAATGAGAGGAGATGAAGAGAGGATGAGATGGTAGACTCTGTGGCCACCAGAGGGCGCCACCATATCCAGGTATTTCACGGTTCAGTAAGCAGAGTGTGAGAGGTAAAGGAGCTGGAGGAGGAGAGGAGGAGAGGAAGAGAGGAAGAGAGGAGGAGGAGAGGAGGAGAGGAAGAGAGGAGGAGAGGTATAGGAGCTGGAGGAGGAGAGGAGGTGAGGAGGTGAGGAGGAGAGGAGAGGTAAAGTAGCTGGAGGAGGAGAGGAGGAGAGGAGGACAGGAAGAGAGGAGGAGAGGAAGAGAGGAGGAGGAGAGGAAGACAGGAAGACAGGAGGAGAGGAAGAGAGGAAGAGAGGAGGAGAGGAAGAGAGGAGGAGGAGAGGAAGACAGGAAGACAGGAGGAGAGGAAGAGAGGAAGAGAGGAGGAGAGGAAGAGAGGAGAGGAGGAGAGGAAGAGAGGAGAGGAGGAGAGGAGAGGTAAAGGAGCTGGAGGAGGAGAGGAAGAGAGGAGGAGAGGAGGAGAGGACCAACCTGAGAGCACCACCTCCACCAAGTCTCCCTCCTGGATGTCACAGGCAGCTTTGACCAGCTGCAGGATGTTGTTGGTGCCAGGGTCATGTTTAAACAGCAGGATCTTGTCATACATACCATAGAAGCCACATTCAGGAAACTGAGAGAGGGGAGGGGGGGAGCAAGAGATAGAGGGGGAGAAAAAAGTGGATTGACAGGTGAATACTTGATTCAATCCTCTTTTCTTCAAACTTTTGAACACACACACACATATATTACACACACACACATACATACACACGCACATACAAACATAGACACTCATAGTGGGAAAGCCAAGCTAATTACATAAACAAACAGAATCATATCTGATGTAGTCACACACAGAATCAATTAGCAGAGTGTCACCATTGCCTGGCAACCACCTTAACTGCAAGCCAGTCGTCCAATCAGAGTCACAGTTGAGCGGGCAGCAGTTTAAAATGACAGTGACAGGAAGTAACCCAGCCTCATAGCCAATCAGGTGTAACGAGAACAGCCAAACCCACAGAGTAAAACTGAACATGGCAATAATCTGGGAGGTGGAGCATGAGTTGTGATTGACAGGTGAGCTCTGTTACATAGAAACACAGACACAAGGGAAATACTATCTCTTACTGTAGTCTTATGACATCTGAGCTCTCACACACATACACATGTATACACACACACAATGATGATTCCTTTAAAAAACTGAAGAAGTTCCTTCCTGTGTTCTTTCTCTCTCTTTGTCTCTCTCTCTCTGTCTCTCTCTCTCCCTCCTGTTGTTCTCTCCCATCTGAGTCACATTTCCCATGATTCCACCAGCCCATCTGTGGAGCCTCCACTGACAGGAAGAGGGAACCCTGTGCTCTGCCTTGAACTGACACGCACACACACACGCACACACACACACACACACACACAAACACATCTGAGCTCCAGTGCTTGACCTCCTGCCAAACTACACAGTGCGTCTGCAACCACCACACCCTTCAGCTGGCCTGCTACTGGTGCTGCTTTCTCTCTCATACACACACACACACACACACACACACCAATGAACACAAGCAGTCTTGTAACCCATAACACAGACACACTCCAAACATACAGACTGCTCTGAGGGCTGCTGTTTTTCTTCCTCTCTCTGTTTGTCTGTCTCTGTCTCACTCACACAAATACACATAAACACACACACACGCAAGACCACCATCTGCCTGCCTGCCTCTCTGCCTGCCTCTCTGCCTGCCTCTCTGCCTCTCTGAGTACTACTAACATCCTATGCAGCCGCACTGGGGTAGCATCCATGCTAGATGACATAAAAACACACACTACCTGTCTGTGGGACAGCACAGTGATATCACACACACACACACACACTACCTGTCTGTGGGACAGCACAGTGATATCACACACACACACACACTACCTGTCTGTGGGACAGCACAGTGATATCACACACACACACACACACACACACTACCTGACTGTGGGACAGCACAGTGATATTACACACACACAAACACACTAGGGAGTCAGGTGGCTGAGCGGTTAGGGAATCGGGCTAGTAATCAGAAGATTGCCGGTTCGATTCCCGGCAGTGCAAAAATTACGTGTCCTTGGGCAAGGCACTTCACCCTACTTGCCTCGGGGGGAATGTCCCTGTACTTACTGTAAGTCGCTCTGGATAAGAGCGTCTGCTAAATGACTAAATGTAAATGTTCTAACACTACCTGTCTGTGGGACAGCACAGTGATATCACACACACACACACACACACACACTACCTGACTGTGGGACAGCACAGTGATATCACACACACACACACACACACACACACACACACTACCTGACTGTGGGACAGCACAGTGATATCACACACACACAAACACACTACCTGTCTATGGGACAGCACAGTGATATCAGTGTATTCATAAGTGTGTCCACCTGTTCCCTGCTCCACTAATTAGCCTAAATAACCAGTCCATGCATGTATGCACACACACACATGGGCGAGCAAGGGAAAAAACACACACACACACACAGATCCACCCATGTGTATAATGTGGGCAGCAATGTAAGGGTGTGTGTGTTTGTACAATGCTTCAGGACAATAGAAGTGGTCCTAGCTGCTTAGGACAGAGCGCTGGCAGCAAGCTAGCGTCTCCGTGTTGCCATGGTAGCAGTGTCTTTGGGTTGCCATGAGATCAGGTTACCCGCTTGGCCTCTCCTCGGGCCACCAACTCTATTATGACTCTGATCAATTATGGAAGCCCTCCCTCCTTCCCTCAATCTGGTCTTAGTGTGTCTGTATGTCACTTGGCCAGACGGTTCTGTCTGTGATGTCACTAGCTAGTCTGTTCAGTCTGTGATGTCACTAGCTAGTCTGTGCTGCCTCTCACCCCCTTTCCACCAAAGCAAGCCTAGTTCTAGCTCTAGACTAGTGCAGCTTCACAGCTGGTTCAACTTGCAAACCTTCTAAGAATATGTTTGCTTTTCCACAGGCTAGAGTGCCACATCATTATGTAACTGTATTCATCATACACGTCTCCAGTTCCCCATGTGGTGCTTCTGGCTTCACAAGCCTACTTTGGCATCAACATTCGTGTTGTCAAACTATTTTGTTCTGCTTGTTGCGATTATGCTGGATTTGCTGAAATACAGGCTTTGTTCTTGAAGGTCCCCCAAGTTTACTTTGTATTTCCACCGAGGACCACAGTGCAAGAAGACAGTTTGTCTCCTCCAAGGATCACTGTTTAGATTTTACGTCTATAAAACAGGTTAATGCCAAAGCTGTGTGACCCCAGGTGCACCAAGTTGAGCTAACAGCTAAAGCTAAAACCAAGTGCACTCTAAGTCTGTTCCTGTCAGCTGACTGGGTGTGGCCACCTCCTTCTGCCACTCAACCAGAAAGCAGAACAGCTACTACTGCAGTTACAACAGCTGTGTGTGCAGCACACTCTGCTACACACACACACACACACACACACACACACTGCACACACACACACATACTACACACACACACACATATTTTTCATGCTACCAATTGCCCAGATACACAAGTATTTTATAGACACAGACACCCACAGACACACACCCACAAACACACACTGCACAAACAGGTTTATAACATTACCAGGAACACAGTTACATACACAATGTACACACACACCACCAAACTACACACACACACAGTCACTTTCTCCAGGGAGGGAGGGACTCCACACTGTTGACACAGTCAATAAGAACAATCAGCCTTATCTCAGGACCTGTTCAATCAACTGAACTGAAAACACACACGCACACACACATACATACTCTGAACAAACACACACACACACACTCATAAAAACACACACAACCAAACACAACAACATAGATACACATGCAACACCACATAGATACACACACAGTCAGAACAAACACACACACGTGTACACACCCATGCACACACAAGAAGCATGCACATGAGCAAATAAGAACACACACTTAATCTCACACAGTCTCACACACAAAGAGGGATTGAAACGCCAGCACTCAAAACAAACACGTTATGTGATACATCACATATGCACACACACACACACACACACACACATGCACACACACAAACACATGCACACACACACACACATGCACCTTTTCTGATAAATGAATAGGATTGGTGTCATGGAAAAAGCTCTTTCAGAGTGAAATAAGACCTCAAGGAGCATTCTATTGAACTACCCCCTTACTTACGCACTTACACACAGTAACACACCCACACACACATCCTGTGGCCATGCCAGGTCTCCTCACTGTTATCAGCTTGTTTACTCGTCTGTTTCCTTGTTTCTCTGACCGCCAGCGCAGTCACCTGATCATGTGACCACCTGGTCATGTGATCTAGATTGTATTAGGTAGCTGGAAGCTGTCTGGGCCTTTGTTCTGCACATGCTCAGACAGAGTGAGGGTTGCATCATGCTCCGGTGACCTGGTTCTGATCCGTCTTCACCTGGCAGAACCAGGCTGGATTGACCCAGAAATACCAGCATGTGATGCTGAAATGTGCTGCGACATCAACATCTGATGTTGACCCAGAAATGTGATGTGGTACCAACATGTGATTTTGAACCAATGCATAGCTTCACTCAACAGAGTTGTTGACACACATGCACACACAATCCGTCTCAGGATCAGTTCCACAGGTCAGTTCTGGATTAGAGGCGTAGGTTGGACAGACGTCCATCAATGTGACAGTAATGACAGCTGTTACCAAATGGTAGCCCTGTCTAATGTACATTCATGCACTGTGCAGTGAGGAGCTGGCAGTGAGTTAGTGAGTTTCGACTGTGAGTACAGCAGTTGGCTGTGGTTACAGAGCTGAGCCCAGAGAGACAATGTGATGCACTATAAATGTCCGTCTGAGCTGTGAGAGCAGAGAAGATGACAGGCGGACCCAAACTATTTTGGTCCTTCCCGCTCTCTGCCACTTTGTCTGTGAAGTGTTGTTGTGTGACCCCCAAGGCTCTGGTGGTGAGCTATTTATCACTGAATCTAACAACTATCAGCGACAAACAGCACCACAGGTCTTCCAGCTCAAAATGAATCTAACTAGTGCAAGTCTTAGTAACTAGGGACTGGAGAGTAGAAAAATATGAATAGAACATTTGAAAAAGAGAGACTGAAAGAAAGAAAGAAAGAAAGAAAGAAAGAAAGAAAGAAAAAGAGAGAGAGATGTCTGAAAGAGTGAGTGACTTGCCATCCCAGAGAGAGGTGACGTGGGTGATGACAGCAGGGCTGAGGAGAGGAGAACCACACAGTCCCCATGAGGAAGTCCCCTCGTCCTGACGCTGGTCAGAGATAACATCACACAGAGATACACCCTCTATGACTGCTATGTAAACCACTGTGACATAAACTGTGACGACACACCTGGGTGGCAAGGTGTGTGTCTGTGTTTGTGTCCGCGTCGGGTGTCTATGTTGGTTTGTGTGTGTGTTTATCCAGTCTGGAAAGTCCTTGTATTGTTGGGGCAGTCCCTGTAGTAGAACCATAAACTAACCATTCCCTGTTTTAGACAAGGAGTTTAGACAAGGACCTGAAAGAGACCTAAGGAGATTGACAGTGATGAAGAGACTCTTAATGAGGCGTTGCCATGGGGACCGGGTCCCAAAGACGTCACCGAGCTGGCCTCGTTAGCGCCTAACAACGACTTGGCTTGACATGGGAATTTTGTGTGAGCAGTGATGAACAAACTCTATTTTTAACCTTCCGTGATGTCACTGTGACAGAGGGATGAAAGACAGAGCGGAATGCCAGCTATTCCTGCCCTCCATCTGCCCAGTCAGCACCTCCCTGTCACACCAAGCTATGGAAGGAGAGAGGGAGGGAGGAAAAGGGAGGATGAGAGGGAGAGAGAAATGGAGGGAGTAAAGGGAGGCTTAAGGGGAAAGAGGTAGAGAAAAGAGGTGGAGAAAGAAACCGAGTGAGAGGCAAAGGGAAGGATGGAGGGAGGGAGGGAAACAGAGTGACAATATTTGAGCTAGAGAAGGAAGCATCATGTAGAGATAATGCTGCCCGATCGGGTGACTACATATTTCCATCAGGGAGAGGTCTGAATAAGGACTGACGTCAACATGCACTCACACATACTCACACACACGCGTACACACATGAAACAGATAAAGAAGGGCGAGGTGAAGACAAGGAAGATGTCAGGTTCTCCTGCTGGAGGTGAACTGTGAGAAGCTGAACCAAGCCTACATACAGCAAGGTGTTGCTCTACTCTACTGTACTCTGCTCGGCTCTACTCTACTGTACTCTACTCTAATCTAATCTGCTCTGTTCTACTCCACTCTGCTGATCTTCACACCTCACATCTGTGATATCTTCCTGTTTGCATATCAACTCCGAGAATAATATTCCCCTGTGCCACCCCCTCCCCCACCGCCCCAATACACACACACACACACGAACCACACACAAACAATCATACAGACGTGCACACCACACTCACATGCACAGACACACACACACAGGGGAAGGGTTCAAAGGGTAAAAAATATAGTATTTGTAGGATTTTCTACTGTCAGGGTTCAATTCAGTGTGTGTGTCTGTGTGTGCGGCGTATGTCTGTGTTTCTTTGTGTGTGTGTCTGTGTGTGTGTGTAATACATAAACAATAATAATCCTGCAAACACACTTGCAGTCCTTTCAGTAAGAAGACACCTAGACTGTTGCTCTTACCGGTAAAACACACACAGTCAGATACACACACAGAGACACAGACACACTCATACACAGACATGTACAGACACACTCAAACAAACACACACACACACACAGACACACACAAAGAGACACAGACAGACCTACATATACACTCACACATCTGGACAAGTGCCTCATATACGTATATGTGTGTGTGTGTGTGTGTGTGTGTGTGCAGAATCTTCACTGACTAATACAATTGTAAGCTGAGGAACTAGTTGCTGTGTACTGCAACTTGTCACAGAGAGAACCTGGCTTACATACCAAACATGGCAGCTTCAGTATAGCAGAACACACACACACACACAGCTCAGCAGCAGTGTTAATAGTCACATGACCCTCAAACACACACACTCAGTGGTCTGTATGCGTGACCAGTTTACACAGTAATATACTGCTAAGCTAAACTCACAGAAACATAGCTCTGAACACACAACCCTACAGTGAACACCTACGATACACACACACGCAAGAAACACACACATTCCAATCAACACAGATATCCTCCATACATTTACACATACACAAACACACACATTTACATGCACGTACACACATACTGTGTGTGTGTGTGTGTGGGGGGGGGGGGGGTTGGGGGGGGGGTTGGGGGGGGTTCTTAGACGGGGGTTAAGAAACAAAGCATCTCTTTCTGTTCAGGGCAGAGAAGGAGGCCAGTAGGAGTGGTGGGAGAGAGGGAGAAGGGAGGGAGGAGTGGGAGGAGAGGAGAGGTAACATGAGTCCAGCAGGAGAGGGTCTGGGGAACCATGCTCTACTGCTCCAAAAGGAGCCTGTCGCCCTCGCCCTCATTCTCTCCATCCCTCTCTTCATCCCTCGCTCCAACACCACTCCCTCCCCCTCGCATATGATTTTCCTCTCTCTCTCCCTACCTCTTTTACAATCCTGCCTTTCCACTGTCTCTCTCTCTCTTTCTTTCTCTCTCCTCCCCTTCCTCCCATTTGATCTCCCCGATAGGAGTTTTAGTTCGATCCCCAGGGCTTCTCTCTCTCTTTCTCTCTCTCTCCATTCTGTCCCTCTGCCTCAGTGTCTCTCAAATCTGTCTATTGTAAAATGACCACAGGGACTCTCCAGGTAGAACCAAACATGTGACAGCTAAACACACTTACACACAGACACATGAGCGCACACAAACACTCTTCCATGCTGGAGGCAACAATGGCCACATTACTGTGATGTGAGTCATCATCTGTTTCTTTATGATTGCCACCCCCCTTCCCCCCTGCACGCCTCCCCCCTCTACCGGCGTTTGTTCGCCTCTCCTTCACGCCTTCTTTCTTTCACTCCTTCTTTCTTTTTCTCCTTCTTTCACTGAAGTCCTACTGAGGCTTTTTATCAATCAACTGAAAAACAGAGTAGAAAGAGAGTGAAAAAAGAGAGCGAGAGGGAGAGGGTGTGGGCTAAAGCTGAATGCTGTAAGTCATAGGACATGCTTGATCCCCGTCTCTCTCTCTCCATCCCTCACTCGGTTTCCCTCTGCTGCTCTCCCTCTCTTTACTTGCTCTCTCTCTCTTTCTTTTACGCACACCGACACACACTTTCCTTTATTTTCCTTCAACGTTGATGTCATGTGTTTACCTACTGATGTCACACCTCCCACACACACACACACACACACACACACACACAATTACAGAAACACACGCACACACACGTACAGAAACACACATGCAGACATACTCACTCAACCACTCTTATTTTCCCTTTCCCCCTCCCACCTCTACCATAAATACCTCCTACCCCACCTTCCCATCAGCCCCATCTTGGCCAGCATCACACTGACCCCATTGTGGCCTGAAAGCACACGCCTGCCACCCCCCCTTCCCCCAACCAGCACTAAAATACCTAACACAACTATAACTCTATACCTAACCTTGCTGGCCGGGGTCACTGGCCAGTCTGTCTCGCCTGGGTTAGTCTCTGCATCCAGGGTTGGTCTTTCTGATCTAGGTTGGGTGTTGTCTCTCTGCCAGGGTTGGTGTCTCTATACAGGGTTGGTGTCTCTATACAGGGTTGGTCTCTCTGCCAGGGTTGGTCTCTCTGGCTGGTAGCAGTTCTCCTGGCAGGGCTGGGAAGCAGGATTACAGCACAGACCCGTCCTGTCTCTGGCTAATCTGGATCTGGATCATAAGGTCTCTGAATCACAGCAGCTATGCAGCTTCAGCAGCGGTCTGAATGAGTTCACTGTGAGAGTGATCAACACACACACACGCTCGCACACAGACACACATGCGCTCGCACACACACGCACTCGCACACAGACACACACACATGCTCACGCACTCACACTGACCCAATAAATGATCAAACACAAAAAAAATAAACATTCACTGTTTACACGTGCCACTATTTCTCTCTCTCATCCCTCTCTATTGTTCCAATATTCTCTGTCTGCCTGTCTGTCTTCCGGTCAGTCTATCTGTCTGTCTGTCTTCCAGTCAGTCTGTCTGCCTGTCTGTCTTCCAGTCAGTCTATCTGCCTGTCTGTCTTCCAGTCAGTCTGGCTGCCTGTCTGTCTTCCAGTCAGTCTATCTGCCAGTCTCTCTCCTGCTCTGACAGCATTGCGGCTGTTTTGAATAGTCAAATGAAGGAGTGTGTAGCTGGCTTTCAGAGGGCCAGGCACAGGAAACAGACTTCATGCAAAGACAATTCGCTAGCATGCAAACAACAGAGGAAGAGAGAGGGAAGAGAGGGAAGAGAGGGAAGAGAGGGAAGAGGGGGGAGAGAGACAGAGAGAGAAGAAGAAACAAAAGGAGAGAGAAGAGATGGAGATGAATGGATCAGATAGAGAGATGGATAGACAGATAGAGAGAGTTCGTGGCTTGAGGTGGAGGTAAAAGGGAACCATGGTTTGTTGTTCTAACGTCAGATCCCATTCAAATTCAGGACATGTCCTGTTGAAAGAGGAAGCAGAGGAGAGGCAAGATCAAGCCGTCTTTATCGAGTGTGTGTTTGTGTGTGTGTGCATCTGCGTGTGTGGTGGATCACAGCCACCTCTATCGACACACACAGATGCACACACACACAAACATACAAAAGCACATACACAAACACACATACGTTACTGTAACAAATTAATCAAATAAACAAAAGCCTTTGGGTCTGATAAGTGCACCAGAGTAGCCCTGAGACTGTTGTATAATGGAAGACTGACCCTGAGACTGCATTGTGTTTCTGTAAGTGTGTGTGTACGTGTGTGTGTGTGTGTGTGTGTGTGAGGTAGAGAGGTAAAAAGAAAACTATGTGTGTGTGTCTGTGTGCCTGTGTACGTGTGTGTGTGAGGTAGATAGGTAAACAGGAGATGGTGTGTGTGATCACGTTCCTGGGAACAGTTTCTCCAGGGACCCAGATAAAGGACACACCATTCCAGAACGGAGGTGAAAACAATAGCTGCAGCTGTGTGTGTGTGTGTGTGTGTGTGTGTGTGTGTGTGTGTGTGTGTGTGTGTGTGTGTGTGTGTGTGTGTGTGTGTGTGTGTGTGTGTGTGTAGGTGTGTGTGTGTGTGTGTGTGTGTGTGGAAGCCCCAGTCCAGCTGGAGAGTCTACTGTAACTCTTCCTATGTACAGCTCCTTGTTTAGTCAACTTGTTCCTACACCTCCACACACACACACACACACACATCAAATATCTCAGACCTAGCTACTTTGACAGTAGAGGATGGAGAGGTAGAGTAGGGGGAAGAGGGGGAGGGAGAAAAAGAGAAGGATGGTAAGGAGAGGAGGAGGAATGGACGGAAGGAGAGGGAGCAGGATGAAAGGAAGGAGGAGGAAGTTGCTCGCCCCCACACAGGAAACAGAGCTCATTTCCTCCTCTTTATCCCTCAAACAATAGAGGAGAGGTGAGAGAAGGATAGAAGAGAAGAGAAGAGAAGAAGGGTTGAAGGGAGGAGAGGAAAGGTGTAGTGGACATCAGCTCTATAAGCTGTCCTGAATGGTCTGGCCATCCTCCAGCTTCTGGCACTGGAAAATCTGATAATCTAATCATAGCACACTAATTGGCTGATAAAAAACCACTCCTTGCACTGATTGAAAAACCATGTCTTCCCCATCTGCTTCAAAATGACCGATTGTACGACAGTCAAGTATTGATAAACAGTTCCACATGACTGAATGCATTCAGATTTCCACGCAATCAAAAGGATTAGTCATCTCGTTTGTTTGGTTAACAGTAAATATGTAGCACACTGAGAGAAAAACACAGACACAGATTCAGATCCCCCTTTACTATAAACTTCTAACTGTAGCTCATCTACGACTAAACAGTTTAATACCTGCCATTAGCTGAGTTTGTTTCTGAGTGGTTGTGACATGCTACTCCACAACCACACTGCTGCAGTACACTGATACAATTATGTTTGTAATTACAGGCATGCCAGAAGGTGACTGGGTGACCGTGGCATTAGCACACCCAGATGTAACAAGCAATGGGTTTTTTGTTGTCAGCGATATATAGAGTTAATGAGGTGTATGTTTGTGGGCGTATTCTCAGCCAATAGCCATACTGATAGTGACAGTGACAGTCCTGTGACGCTCACGCTATGCCAGGTTGAGAAAACATGCGTGTGTGTGTGTGTGAGCGGACACACACAGTCATACAAAGCACACACAGAAAGGTAGAGAAGGCTTTTCACCATGTAACACAACGTCAACACACCCAGACACACAGCACCCTACCCACACACCGACACATACAGACCGACACACACACACTCACTCACTTCATAAATCCAAATGTTGTCCTCCTACCTTTTGGTCAACGATAGAGCAGGCGATTTGTTTGACGTAGGCCAGGTCAGCAGTCTGGGGCAGCAGAACCGACTCCCTGGTCAGCCCGATCTGGATGATGAACGACACCCCCGCCGGCGTGGGGGGCAGAGGGGATGACATGGAGCCCCCTGGCCCCGGCCCAGCCCCCAGGTCCACCGGAGGGAAGCCATGTGAGGGCGTGGGCGGCATGGCCATGGGGGTCCCCTGCTGAAGGACCACGGAGCCTGGAGGAGAGGGGCCTCCAGGGGGGAAGAAGACCTGCGACAGGGGCCCCGACGACAAACAGGGGCTGGCGTTGGCCATGGCCGGAGCTCAACACAAACACACACACGGGCAGGCGTGTGAGCAAGTCCTGAAAGACCTTCAGCACACACGCTTCAAATGAGCTCCGAGAGCAGGGGAGTGTGAAGGTGTGAACGAGTTGACTCACACACGTTCAACCACACTCGAACACAGCCACACACACAGACACTCACACACACAGACACTCACACACACAGAGACTCACACACACAGAGACTCACACACACAGAGACTCACACACACAGAGACTCACACACACAGACACTCACACACACAGACACTCACACACACAGAGACAGCGTCCGTCAGTGTCCAAGCTCCCGTGTGTGCTGTGGCCAGGCGTCTCAGTGGAGCAGGGAACAATTCCTCATCCAGGAAGTTGCTCTCTTCCTCTCCTTTCTGTCCTTCTTTCTTCTTCTCTTTTTCCCTCTCTTTCTCTCCGTGTGCTCCGCACTCACAGGTCTTCTTTCCTGGTGTGAACCAGGCAAACGTGAGCAGAGTAAATGAGTCACTCATAAAAGAGAGCAAGAGAGAGAGAGAGAGAGAGAGAGAGGACAAGAAACTGCCCCCCTTCCTCTTTTCCTACCTTTTCTCCCGCCTCCTACTCCCCCCTCCTCCTCCCTCTCTTCTGGAGAAGTAGTCCTGTGAGGGAGAAAGCCAAAACTCTGCCAGGAAATGTTGAGAGGACAGAGAGGCCAGCAACAGGATTCACTTTGTTGTCCTTTCCTTTAGGCTGAGCAACAAAATGGCTACCCAAAGCAGGAAACTGAAAAGTGAGGGAGAGAAAGAGAGATAGAGCTTGGGTTTTCTTTAACAAGTCTGTGCTCTCTTTCAGTTTCAGTCCAAGTTTACGCTTTTCTGTAGAAAAGCAGAGAGAGAGAGAGAGAGCGAGAGAGCTGTGAGAGGTTACCTCCCCCTCCATTCGGCCCCCACCTCCCTGGAGTCAATGGTTCAAGGAGGAAGTGAGATGCCTGACAGGGCTGCCTGCCAATGAGGTGAGAGAACTCATGTTCATGACTGTCCCGCCCACTCTCTGGCTCTCCTCCCAGGCCCTCCTTCTATCCTCCCTCACTCCACCTCTCCTTCATGCTGGGGTAATTTGTCTTGTTTACTCCCTCTCTCGGGCTCTGCTTACACTGCCTCAGGGGCCAACTCTCTGCTCACACAAAACTCCCTCTGTCTGTTTCTCTCTTCCTCCTCCTCTCCCTCTCTTTCTTTTTCTTCCTCTGGCTTCTCTTCCTTTCTCTGTCACTGTCTCTTTCTATCTTTCTCTCTCTCCCCCACCCTGGCTCCTGTTTTCCCTCCTATTAACAACACCCCTCTTCAGTCGGTTTCAGTATCAATAGTTTTCCTTTTTTTAGCTCCTCTCTCATTCCCTCTTGGCAGAGTCACACGTCTCCCTTTGTGTTAGTGTGTGTCAATGGATGTGTGTGTGTGTGTTTCAGTGTATGGATGTGTGTGTGTCTTCTCCCAGCCTCTGTGGTAACAAGCATGTTCAGTTGGGGAACTCCAGTGCACCATTAGTGCCTGGAGTGAGTGGCGTGCCTGGTTCCTGTGTAACAGGACACTAACTACTGGTTCTGAGGTGACCACAAGCATGCATTTGACTGATCCCACCCTTGACCAAGCCTTATTTGAGTAAACCAGACTGACCTGTGTGGTTTCTCCCTAGAGCCTGTTTAACTGTAAACTCTCTCGCCCATTCTGTTATGATGTAATGACTAGGAGGCTAACCCGTTAAAAAGACGTAGTTGAAATAGGACGACAATCCTGTCTCTCTTTACTGTAACTTCTTATTTGAGTCTGCAGTGCTCATATCTACCACTAGAGGTAGTTTATTTAGGAAAACAAAATAAACCTCTTTAGTGGACTCTCCAACAGAACTGACCCAGGAACAGTACCAGACAGGCCTGCCACACAGAACGTGACAAGTGTTTTCCAGTGCTCCCCGACAGTGCTAATAACATTCCAAATACATTTCTAAACAGTTGACATTGCCAGACTGAGGTCTGTGGTGTGAATCAATTCAGACCTGTTGAACCTGACTAGGGAAATCCTTGAGAGGATTCCGGTGAGGTGTTAGTATATAGGGCACTGAAGAGCTTCAGGTATGGGCTGTTTGAATATAGGTTAGGGTATTTACATCAGGAGACCTGTTTGACTAGACATTGCACTACATTACTGAAGAGTGAGGAAGGAGAAAGAGGAAAATGATTCAAACACCATTAAAACACACAGGGCCACCAGCACTCACTGTACAAAATCTTTCATTTATTTTCTGTTTTTGTGTGTTTTTCCTTAATAATGACAAACAGGAGACCTGCGAAAAGTAAACAAAACCAAAGAAGAAGGGGGGGGGGATAAGGTCATTTTGATACAAGCTAGAATGCATTTCAAAAAATAGATATAATAATAATAGAAACAAAATTAATAAAAAGCAGGTCTCTTATCCTTGTAGTTAGAGTACATAGTTGGAATACAGCTTGATATGATGTACAAAATATCACACAGTGATAAGTTGCTATAAAAAAAATACAAACACACTGGAGCCCCTGCCTGCCTCTGACTGCTCTACTCATGGGGTTTCCTTATTTTTCCAAATGTTTGGTTTGGTTTTCCTTTTTTTCCTTTTTTTTTCCTTTTCTTTTTTTACAAGTTATACATCATCATTGTCAATCACAAGCAAGTTCTAAGCCTAGCAAAAAAGAATGATTCACTTAGAATAGAATAATACAGTATTCTTACACCTTAATAATCATAACCTAAAATCAAAATAAATGCAAACATATGAAATGAAAACTGACATTTACATCATATGATGGCGTCTTCTCTTTTATCACCGCTAACGGTCTTTCTCTTTCGAATATCCTCTTAATTTTTGTGTTTTGTTTGATTTGTCACAATGATTTGTCAATTCTTAGAAAGTTGTCAAAGCAGAGTAGTGTATATGTGTGAGTAAACAGTTTCCATAGCTACAAAGCTGCCCAATGACACTTGACCAGAACACACTCAAATAACCTGTGAGGACCCCTGGGGCTGGCTACCGAGGAACACTTGACCCCTGACCTCTGGGGCCCAGGCTTCAGGCTTCGACCTCAGCTCTCTCCTCTCTTTATTATCTCCACGAGGGGAGTGGGGAGGGAGGGAGGGGGGGTGTAGTGTTGTTATTTGCTCTCTTAGCGTTTCCAGCATGTTTTAAATAGTTCTGAAAAGGTCTCAGGCCAATCCTGAGGGATTTTACACTGAAGGCCTCTGGACTTCCCCCACTCACATTGTCCTTTGACACAGCACGGACGACAGTTTCCTACCGCTAAGCCCTCTAGGAGGTATACTCCAGGGCAACTGTTGCCCACTGCAGGGCAGGAAGAGGAACCAGAGCACACACACACACAGGTCCCTGATTTAGACTCAGACTAATATGGTCTTAGCACCAATATATGACTAGTGCTGTGAGCAGATACACTAACACCCTGCCTACCACGAGTTCCCTGTAGGAGTGTTCAGTCTCCTCCCTCCCTCCCTCCCTCCCTCCCTCCCTCCCTCCCTCCCTCCCTCCCTCCCTCCCTCCCTCCCTCCCTCCCTCCCTCCCTCCCTCCCTCCCTCCCGTAGCAATAGGTGGGGATAATAGTGATGATGATGAAGATAAGACTACAATCTTCAGAAGCAAAGAAAGGACTGTTTATAAGTCATATTGTGCAGTGTAACAAGCCATCTTTCACACAAGCACTCAGACACACACACATACATTCATGAAATGTCCGGAACATAGAACACCATTCAACTCAGTCTGGTCCAAGAGAATGAAAGTAAAGCTGATTATCCATACACTGTTAAGGAACCTTCTCAGAACACACACCTATCCTGGCTAACTAGCATAACTAACCATCCAGACGACTAACCTACCCACCCTGACCAGCTAACTAACTACCTAGCACTGGAGAGTGTTTGGAGATGTGCCTCCCCTTGGTGATGGCCCTCGCTGCCTAACTGAGCAGTGTTGAGGAACTTAGACACAGGTTTGCAACGGGTGTGTTTCTTAAAACGAAAACAGGCTTTTAACGGAACAAGGAAGTATAGTGTGTGTGTGTGCGCGTGTGTACGGGTGTATGTTTTGGTCTGCACGGGCATGCTTAGTGTCACCAGTTCCAAAGCACTGTGTGTCATAGCAACTGGCAGATATAGGGAACATACCAGAGTGGTGTAGTGCAGAGCGGTCTAGTCCAGACCTAGCTAATCAACCACAGAGCAGCCCAGTGAGTTTGTTGAAAAGCAGAATGATTAGTAGTATCACAGCAAGTTACTGAGGCATTATGGGACTAAAAAAGGATGGGGAAATGAAGTCCTGTGGCAACCCAACCAGTGGGCTGCAGGACACAGTTCAGTGTGTGTGTGTGTACGTGTTTCAGCATTTGTCTCAGAAAAAGTGTGTTTATGTGTTTGTATTGGCATGTAAGCATGATGATGATGATGATGGCATGGTCCCATCCTCTGTCTCCTCCTCTTCCTCAGACAAAGATCTTGGCGAGTGCGTCGGCCCCGGCACTGGCGATAAAGGGCTGGGAGGGATGGAAGGCCACGTCGTGGATGGCCTCGTCATGCTTCTTCCTGTGGGCGGTGATCTCCTGGACACACGTCCTGTTGTCCAGCATCCACAGACGCACTGAGCAGTCATGACCTGCAGGGGGCGACATGCACACAGCAGAATCAGCCCACCTGCACTGGGTTTTAAATCATGTCATCTTACGATTATTCATTTCATGCCGTCTTTCAGTGGTTGTATATTTCAATAACGTCTCATTCAGATGAAGTCAAGTAAACCAAAACGAGGCCAGGTACTCACTCCCAGAGATTAGGTAAGTGCCTTTAGGGTCCGTGGTCAAACAGGTGACTGCATCGAGATGGGCGACCATGGAGTGGACCACTTTACCTACACAGACACATACACACACACAGTTAACCCAAGGAATCCCAGAAAAATACACATCAACCTAAATGAGTGACAAACACACACACAAACACACCCGTCTTGTTGTCAAGGAAGCGGATAGTGCGGTTCTCATGTGCTGTGACGGAGATGGGCTCAGAGGGATGGCTAACCACACGGTTAATCAGCTCGCTGCCTGCTGGGGCCACACACACACATATATATATACACACACGACAAGTTAAAGATTTATGGCCCACTCTGTACAGAACTTCTGATTCCAATGTTCCGGAACATTCTGTGTTGTGACCCGGAATCCGGTGACTCACCGTCCTTGGTTTGGGTCTCCAGGACCATGATGCTTTGCTCTGTGTTAAGGTCGTACAGCAGCGTCTCGCCGCCGTCAAACGACACAACCACCTGGGAGGGGTCAGAGGTCACGAACGCCACAGAGGTCGGCGTGCCGTGCTCTGGAGGAGAGGATGAAGGAGAAAATAGAAATACCATTTTCAAATCTGAAATTAATTTGGAGCTATAAGTTCTTTCTTTTAAGCCAAATTGCTTCACGTATCTTCACCACACACCTCTTTCCTTGTTGAGGACAGATATGCAGGGGGAGGAGTTCTGTGGATCCCAGAGACGGATAGTCCCGTCTGCGGAGCAGGACGCCAGGCGCTGGAGGGGGGCAGAGTACGCCAGACCCCACACAGAGTCTTCGTGGCCTGCCAACACACTGCTCTCTATGCCTGGGTCTGAGGGAGGGAGGGAGATATAGGAGAGAGAAATAAAGAAACACAGAGGTTTGACAAAGAATGACTATGGCTGATTTAGTAAAGCACATTGACTAATCAGAGAGAGAGAGAGAGACAGACTGAGACAGACTCACAGAGAGAGAGTGACAGAGAGAGAAAGAGAGAAACTGACCGTAGTTGTCGTAGGGGTCAACGTTCAGGTCTGGAATCTTCCAGCAGCGTACAGTTCCATCCAGACCTCCACTATAACACGAGTCCCCCTCACCCCCCATGGCCAGAGACAGTACTGCCCCGCTGACACACAAGCGAAAAAAGGTCAGTACACTGAAGCTGACTACATATGTATTTGGGTGTGTATTTGGGTGTGTGTGCTCGCAAGGTTTGAACTCACCTATGTGCTCTGAACGTGTAGATGGGCTCAACATCCAGTGCTGCGTTCCTACAGAAGACCACAGTGAGTTAGCTAGCTGCTACAGCTACGACACAGTAGCTGCTACAGCTACAGCAATGTGCTAGCTAGCAGTTACAGCTACAGTGTCCTAGCTAGCTACTCCTGTCATGCTACTACCTACCCCATCTACTCAGCTGGTTGACCCTGCCATGGACCCTGATACCCAACATCCCTTTCAGGTTTCTGTCCCATTTGTCAATGTACCTGTACTTGATACATTCTTGGTCAACTATCATCCTGCCCTACTAGTGGGTTCTCCTGCAGTGTGTGGCTCTCACTTTTTGGAGTGCATGGCCTTGTTGAGGTTCCACAGCTTGAGTGTTCCGTCCTCGGAGGCTGTGATGAGCACCGGGTGTTCGGGGTGAAAGGTCATCGCCCTGATGGCGTCAAAGTGGCTCCGCAGGGTGAAACGAGGGTTCCACGTCTTCTTAAACTCCTCCCGGTTATCCTGCATCTAGTACCACACAGACCCACACACACACACACACAATGAAAAGAACAGCATGAGGGACTCGCGTGTGTGAGGGAAAGAGTAACTGAACAATAGAACACGCTATTGTGAACTCACGTCCATGGAGAGGTCGTTGTCATTGGCGACAGTAAGGTCAGCCAGCTCGCCCAGGTTCATGTCTCCACCCCCGACGGCATCTAGGATGAAGACGTCAGAGGAAAAACCCAGAGCGCCACCTAGGGGATGGGAGGACACACACACCCACTGATACCTACAGTACAACACACACACACATTAGAGCATCAGCTAACACACAACTGACCTGCCTCAAACAGACTCTTTATAAAGCAACACACACACAGGATTGCATCACAGAACAATCCAATATGCCTAACAACAACAACTACATAGACCCAGGTCCAGACAGGAAGGGGGTTGAGAGCAGGAGAGTGACTTGGGGGAAGGGAGGAGGAGAACAGAGGGAGGAGATGAGAGGAGCAGTAGGAGAAAGGGGTCTTACCTTCGCCGGAGCGAGACTGTCCTGAGACTGAGGGGGGCGGGGAGGGTTTGGGGGGGAAGTCCGACATCATGCCCTGGAGCTGGTTCCTACGGTCCTCTGGAGCCCCCCAGAGGAGAGACACAACATAACACCCAGTCATGCAGCGAGAGGGGGGAGGGGAGGAGGACAGAGCAGGTGATGGAAGGGAGGGGTTGGGGAAAGAGAGACAGAGAAAGGAGAAAGGGAAAAAGGGAGAGATGAAGGGCAGCGGACAGGTTGAGAGGGGGAAAAGGAAGACGTGTCGAAAGAAAAAGGTCAAGCCATTCTTCCACAAGGACAGGGTTGGAAAAGAGCGCAGAGGGGCGAGAAAGAGAGCCACAAAACATTCAGTGAACGAAAGAACAAAAAAAACTAACAACAAAGAAAACAAAAATGTGGAACGGATGAAACGGCATGCGGAGTTTCCTTAAAGCCTCCAGCAGCCATCTACACACGTTTATAGATGCCACCGGAGAAATGACACCTTCTAGTGGTCAACTAAGGAACTACATGAGGCCGTATTAGGCATTACCACTACGACAAATCCATAAAACACAACCACATACTGCACAACATGTTTTACTACCTGGTTTGGCAGCAGATATGGAGCTTTGCTTATGGAGGATGAGAATCTGAACCTGTTGGGCCTGTCTGAATTTATATAAGCACACTGAGAGAATTAGTGTATTACTAGAATCTTCTTTCTACATAAGAGATGAGGAGAGGGTAATAATCAGTGTTTGTGTTCACCCAGCCCCAGTCTCCAACTTCAAGAACGAGAGGTTACTTCTGGGGCTGGGGGACATGGCTGCCAGGGGCTTTGAAAGGTGACCAAAAGAAGAAAAAAATAGGACAACAAAAGACACGCATGACACATTGGAACCCAGAGAGAGAGAAAGAGAAACCGAAAATGAGAGAGGGAGAATGAGGAAGAGAGGACCACAGCGAGAGGGAGCGAGAGCGTGAGAGATTTTTACAGAGTGAAACAGGCACGGAGAGGCAAGAGTTTGACAAAGACAATGGTTTTATTTCGCTACAGAGCTGGAAGAGCCTTACACACGCCACTTGATAAAAACAGACAGTGGGGAAGAATGGACAGAGGAGGAGGAGAATGCAGGGAGGAAGGGAGGAAGAGAAAGAGGGGTAGAAAACTATACAGACGAGAGGACGGAAAGATGCTGATGATGATGTGGTTGTTTGCTGTTGTAGTAGTTGCTGTTGTTGTTGTTGCTGCTGTTGTTGTTGTGGTGGTGGCGGGTGGTTGTTGCTAAGGCAACAGCGTACCTAGCTCCCGTCCATCACCGGAGATGCGGGCCTCTCCTGCCCCCTCCCCCTCCTCCCCCGAGCCCAGGAAGTCAAACTCGCCGAGGGCATCTTCCGAGTCATCTTCATCTTCATCATCCTCAGGGTCCAACTCTGTGGTCATAGGCTCCAAACCCATCTAGAAGAGAGACAGAAAGATAGAGATATTAAATTAGTAAGTATGGAGAGAAGAGAGAAAAGGAGAAATTCTCCTATACGTATACTGCAAATGTTTACTCCTCGACAGGTCTGCAAACGCCTTTGTAAACCGAGATTTGTTCAAACGATTTGTTTGTTAACCTACGGTCTCGGTTAACAAACAAATCGTTTTAACAAATCGAGGCGACAAAGCGTTTGCTGGTTTCTTATATACTACAACAATACGTGGGAAGATCCAAAATCAAACACGTTGAATCTGGAGCAGACGCCATGTTGTCAGAGCAATCAGCTGCACTTGCACTGGTGACATCACTACATCTCCAACGCAACATATCAACAACATCAATTCGTCTTCTGTCTGCTTCAGATACTTCTTTAAAACGGGAAGCGGTTGCGGGGCGTTTGCGGACCTGTGCAAAAAACATATTTGGTTGTTTTAGGCAATTTAGGCTACTTTGTTGCCGAGCAGATGCCACGTCGTTAAGGTCAATGGCTACATCTCCAAGGCAACCGCTTGTTGCTAGGTCCGTAAAAACGTTTATTTACCTCTGCGAACTTTCAGGAGGTATATAAACGGATTTATTAACTTTTGAGAACGTCTTCTGGACCAATAGGAACAGTGTATTGGTCCAATTATTACACTAGTATATAAGAAACTCCAATACATATTATAGACATCATATTTGCTCAAAACATCGCTCTTGCTCTCGCTCTCTCTCTGTCTGTGAGAACTCCACGTCCAGGCTGACCTTGACGCGAGGCTTCTTGGTCTTGCGGGAGCCGTCGATGCAGTCCGTGCCCATGCCCTGGAAGTCATCCTCCTCGTCGCTGTCATCCTCATCGTCATCCTCACATCCGTGCAGGAAGGGGATCTTGTCCAACACTGAGCCTCCGAGATGCTCTTTGGAGTTCTCCTTCCCTGCATTCCTACACACCACACACACACACATAAAGGTTTGAGGATGTATTTGAGCATGTGTGTGTGTGGTGTTGAGTGCATACGTGTGTGTATATGTATATGTGAGAGTGTTCGCGAGCAAACATGAGCATTTATGAGAGTTTAGGAGCGTGTGTGTGTGTATGTGAGCGAGCAGTGTCTCACCTCTTGATCTGCTCCTCGATCTGTCTGACCAGGAGAGACTCCCCCCCTGCCAGGGGCTCTGGGTCTGGGGGGGGCTCGCTCGGGGCGGGCCCGTTGGCCTCTGGGCTGGTCCGGCCCAGGAGAGAGCGCACCCGCTTAGAACGCATGTCCAGGATAGTGTCTGAGTAGCCCACCTCCTCCAGGTACCTACGAGCACACACATACACACACATTAAACCAACAGTTAAAACCTTCCCATGTACAGAAGCAATAAGGATGACACCAAAAGACAACACCCACCCACTGAACTGTTTGCCTATCCCCTGTTGTGACTAGGCCTAAGAGGTGTGTGTACACAAGCCTTACTTCCTCAGTAGCTGCCGACCCTCCTTCCATGACATCTGATTGGCTGGCTCAGAGTCAGTCTCTGCAGGCCCATTGGGTACTACGGCAGAGTTGTCAAACAACACCAGAGCATTAGACTGTAGTCAATCTTAGTTACAACTTCCTTAAATAGGCTGATTAATGGGACGGAACTAAATGAGCCCTGGACTTCCTTACATAAGGATGTCTTACATAAGAAGATATCCACAGAGCTTATATACAACATGCTTGTAGGATAAGATTCACCCTTTGGCCCTTTATAGACCCTTGGTTGTTCCCTTATATACATGCTTCCTATACCCTTGGTTGTTCCCTTATACATGCTTCCTACACCCTTGGTTGTTCCCTTATGCATGCTTCCTACACCCTTGGTTGTTCCCTTATACATGCTTCCTCCACCCTTGGTTGTTCCCTTATACATGCTTCCTCCACCCTTGGTTGTTCCCTTAACCCTTGTGTTATCTTCGGGTCATTCTGACCCATCAGTCATTGTGACCCACCGTCGTATTGCGACAACTTTACCGCATACAAAAACAAAGTGAAGCATTTTCTTTTAACCGTTGGGCTGTCTCAGACCCCCCACATTGCAAAGGTTAAAAGAAAAAGTATTTTTATTTGTTTTTGTATTGGGTAAAATTGGGTAAACACAACGATGGTTCGTTATGAACCTTTGGGTCATGTGACCCGAAGGCAGCACAAGGGTTAAGCATGCTTCCTCCACCCTTGGTTGTTCCCTTAAGCATGCTTCCTCCACCCTTGGTTGTTCCCTTAAGCATGCTTCCTCCACCCTCCCCAGTGTGTCGTACTTTGCTCCGCCTCCTCTGGTCTCTTGTCCTCTGGACTCTGGTCACTCCCTGTCTTCAGCTTCTGGTGCTTGGACCTGTAATCACAGCAGCCACCACACGAGGGCAGTGTCACACCACTCGGATTTCAGACGACAGGGACATCAGGACCACACACCAGAGAGGCTGGAGGTCCCAGAGGGGCCTTGTGTGAGTGAGCGCACAACACAGACTGCGTGTGTGTGTGTGTGTGTCTCTGTGTGTGTGTGTGCTTCTGTCTCACCTCTCCTGTTTGAGGGCATACTCCAGCATCTTGATCCTCCTGACCAGATCCTGCTTCATGTTCTCCTGGCCTTTCCTCTCGCCCTGGAGGAACGCCACCTGAGCCTGGGTGAGGCGGAGGTGGAGGGGGGGGGGCAAGGGGAGGAAGGGCAACAGAGAGCATGTGAATGTTAGAACAGTCATGTATGATAAGGCATGAGAAGCGCGCACACACACAAACACAAGCCACACACACACACTTAATCGTTTGCTCGCTCGCCCGCCCGCACACACACACACAGTGCAGGCTCATCCTCCAGTGTGGAGGGCAGGAGGAGTGAGGCAGCAGCCCAGACTGGCCTACAGCTCTCCGGGGACAGGCTAAGTACAGGGCTGTGGTGGGCGGGTGTGTGGTCAGGAGTGGTCAGGAGAACCACAGCTCTGTATTTAGAAGCTCTCCTGACCAGGCTCTGACCACACATCTGCAGAAGAAGAGGAGCAAAAACAAGTCAGCTACTACTGGCACTATTCACATCCACAGTACTTCCCCCTTTCCACCATGCCATCCTTCCTCCTTTCATTCCTGCCAGCCTTCCTTCCTTCCATCCCTCATTTCTTTCTTCCCTTCATCCATCCTTCTTTGTTTCCTGATGTTCTGACTGACATGTAAAGGAATTGCGATTTGAGATGACTTTACAAAGTTCAGTGTAAAGAGGACACACAGAGGGCTGTGTCGAGGGACTGCAGCATGTGTCTGCAGCACACAGCCAGGCCCGGGGGAGAGGAAGCCATTCTGTCATATCTTTGCTCCCATGCCATCCCTCCCTCTCTCTCTCTATTTCTCTCCCCCCCCTCTCTCTCCCTCCCTCCCCCTCTCTCTCCCTCCTTCCATTTCTGTCTCCCTCGTTCTCACGCCTGTTCTCACGCTCGTCTTCATCTTTCTCTCTTGCTTTGCCAAGTAGTGCCCCTGATGTGTTTTCACAGTTCATTTATCTTGTGTGTGTGTATGTGTGTGTGTGTGTTAAGCTTTGTGGAAGTAGAGCAGTCTAAAAATGCTGCCTCATGGGGCTGGCCACTCAGGTCTACATGAGAAGATACTCACCCAGCAAAAATGCATGGTAGCCTGCCTATACGCACACACACATACACACAAACTACAGTAGCAGCTGCTTAGAGAGCCAAGCCTACAAGCCCATATAAGAATGAATACTGAACAGAGGCAGCAATAGAGAAACACAAAGACAAACTGAAAAACTGTTGGGAGAGAGAAAGCAGTAAGGGGAGAGATGGAGAAGACAGAAACCAGAGTGATGTGAGGAATGTCTCTCTTCTCTCATTTAGAGGTAGGACTGTGAGGGTCTAGTTCAGGTCCACTAAGACAGACAAGCTATAACCTATCACACACACCTTCCGATTTCTCACACACACACACACACACACACAGAACTTTTCAGTGGCTCTAGATAACAGATAACCATCCCTTCCACTGTCACACTTTGCTTCTGGAGCATGTTATAACTTGCTTGGTCTACTCTACACACTACCTGAAATAGCTTCACCTGACCTGCATGGAATGAGACACACACACACATACACACAGCCAGCTGGCTAGCTAGCAACTAGTCAGCCAGTGCCTCTCAACTAGCCAGCTAACATTCAGTCAGCCAGGTGAACCCCAGGTGTTGCAGACAAGGAGCACCACAGTAGAACTTCTCTCCCCTGTGTTGGCATCTCCAAGGACGTGTCTCGCTTATGTTGCTATCATCCCTCCACAAGTCTCTCTCTACTCTGGGGGTATCTCTCCGCAGGTCTCTCTCTACTCTGGGGGTATCTCTCTACTCTGGGGGTATCTCTCCAGAGGTCGGCCTCATGTTGGTGTCTCTGGAGGGGTCTTTCTCCCTGTTACCCGTTCAACCACTCAGTATTCCCTTAGCATCCTTCCCCTCTCTCATGCTGCCTACCTCCTTCCCTTCCACCCTGTTCCCCTTTCTCTAGTTCCCTCTCATGCGGCCTCTCTTCCTTCCTCTCCCCCATTTCCTTCTCTCAGAACAGGGTCAAGGGCAGCCATCATCTCCCCTGTCCTGTTGCCATTTCTCCCTCCCTCCATCTCTCCCTCCCTCAGGGATCCACTACAGGCCAACAAGTAGAGCACAGGACTTATCTGGGACAGAGATAGAAGAGGGCTGTGTGTGTGTGCGTGTGCGTGCAATTACTACAGAACTGACTGTGGGACTACATGCGTGTAAGGGAATTGGTGTGTTTGTGTGTGTGGAGGCGGCGGCCCCTGCCACCTGTCAGCTAGCCTGTGGTCACATGATCATGAGGGGATGTCACACCTGACCCGGAAAGGGGTGGGGCCTCACGCCAACCTGTCATCAGAGACACAGTACCACAGATGTCCTCTTTAACGACCTCGCTCTTTCCCAAACACACACCCCCTCTCTCCCATAAACACACACATAAACACACGGTAACACACTGTCCCCTGTTCTATCTCCGTCAAACCCTCGCGCTCACACGTACAGAGTAACAAACTGTGCCCTGTCTATCTCTGCACACATAAGCACACACACACACACATGTACGTCACATTGTAGAGAATGACAGGAATAATTTCCACATCGATTGATGACCCTCGGTAAGAGGATTGCGGTGTGTGTTTCTGACTCATAAAAATAAATGTTGAGAGATGGTGACCAATTGTGTAACAAGCATGTGCACAGAGTAGTAACAGAATACTAGTGTGTCATGTCCTGTGTGTGTCTGAATCTTCACAAGCTAGCATGACACATGACCCTATAACACACCACTGGCATGGTGTGTTATATGTTAATACATACATGTTGGCCACAAAATTCATGGATGCCCATCCTTGATTGTGTGTGTGCGCACGTGTGTTTGTGTGCGCCACAAAGCAGTTTTGTTATTTTAGCAGTCACTGGCGTATTGTTATGTAAGCTAGGCCACTGTTCTGTTTGAACGAGGCACGCTCAGATGCTTCTTTTTCACCCTCCACTCCATCTCTCTCTCTGTCATATGCAGCTAATTCGGCTTGTATCATCCCCCCTGCCCCCACCACACACACACACACACACACACAGCTAAGAAGCAGCTACTGTACCGTGATGGTCACCATGACACACCTCTGCCCCCCGTCCTCTATAAGAGCATGGGAGTTGCTTTCTTATGTTGTTCATTTATATTTCATGTGCCTTCTATTTATAGACACGTATAGGTTGAAGCACCAAGCAAGCATCAGCATCAGAACGGGGACTGATATGATTCTCCACATTAGGAATATGCCCACGTGTATGGTTGATCTATAATTCAACATGCTTATTACAAGTCACATGCTGTGTGTGATGACAGGGCATCAGAGAGAGAGAGGAGAGAGAGCAAAGAAACATTATTTGCACTCTAGATACGAAACAGTGTGTTTGTGTGTCTGTACAGTTGGAACCGCATTACGTCATTAGTTTATTTTTTTCAGATTAGCTCGCGTGACTGACTGTGCGTGTGTCTCCGAAATTTGGTCTATAACGGCATGCGCCCTCCTGGATCCAAGTTGTAATTGACAGCGAGTCACGTGACCCACTGTAATCTCACACAGAGGAAAACAGACAATGATCCGATCGTAAGGTGGAGTGGACAATAGTCCACAGACTGTTGAATCAACTAGCTATTCATTTCAACAACGTTAACTAACTGTCAGGGCCCCCAGACGACCATCTTATTAACACCATCACCTGTGTGATCCGCCGCGTTCCAATTAACGCCTTCTTTAAAGCTGAACGAGATAGGGGTAAGGTGCCAGACAGCTAACGCTAGTTGCCTAGTGCAACATCATCGCACTGAACGCTAACCATACTAACCGGGACGGCTCAACAATAGGCTGCCCTCGAGGATGAAACCAGATCAAGCTCCCGTGGTCAATTTAAGACTTTGATAGGTTAAGACTTGCACTGACATTGTCACTACATCAAGCGTCTCGTGGATATTAAGATAAGGTTATCTTTTAAACAAGCAGTTCTGTCCAGCAGCAACGCCACCACCGCCTTAGGCATAATTCACTTCTAGACAATATTTCGGACTCACTAGTTTTCTTATCGATAGAGTTAATCCATGTAGGAGCGGTCACGACTTCCAAACAAGGCATGGATTCGTAGTGCATATATGTCAAAATAAATGGATGAACAAATACCCTGAGTTCGTCCCTTTCGGCTTCCCAGCGGTATTTCTCGGCCTGGAATCGTCCCCATTCGAACTGGATAAAGTGCAAGATCCCAGGAAGCGATAGGCCTGCGTCCCCGTCTTGCGATTCCCGAGGCTGCGACGATCCAGCCATCGCCCCTGCTGCTGCCGCCGCGGCCGCTGTTGTTGTCGCCTGCCCGAGTCCTGATTTCGGCCCGTTCGGATTGCGCCCCACGCCGCTCCCTCCAGCGTTCTGGTTCGTTCCTCCCGCTACTCCGCCGGATCTTTCCGCCTCCATTTTACCGTTCGAGCTCAAGCCAGGACAAGGAGGTGGAAACAAGCAGCGAGAATAATAACCCCGTCCCTTTCAGACCCAACACTTCCACTCTAGCAAGCCTTCCCCTCTTTCTTCCTCTCTCACGTAGAAAGCAGGATTTGCTTAACAGGCAGCAAAAACCTTTAAACATCCGTTTAGCAATTTCAAAATAAAAGCTTAAATTGTTAAGTGACAGATTTGTGACCCAACCGAACTGTTGTTTAATAACATCAAATGAGCCATTTTCCAAATCAAAAATATATAGTTACACAAATGACATCATCATATGAATGACAAAACCCTTTGAGAGATTATATACTCCGGAATTTGGTTTATTATATACTCTTATTCTGAAAGGATTTAGCTCGTTTCCGGTTACCAGCACGAACGTTGGTAGGCATCTTCACGAAACGAATAATGCAGGGGTTTAGGAGCTGATGCTAAATAGTGAGCTCTTGGTAGATCTTGCTACAATCCAAACAAGACTGGTTTTAATGGGTCTATCCCTTGTATTCAACTCTGTAAACAGACAATTTGGTTCCTGCAATATAGTGACCGCAGGCCAATTCCGTCCTATCTCTGAGATCGTTTCCGATACAAGAAAATAGGCTATATGGGCATCTACATCTCGACCGCATAGTTCATTCGTATGCATAGATCTACGTATCGGTTTAAATATATTGGATTTGTTCTTCAAATCAAATAAAACATATACGTATTGCTCCTGTAGCCTACAACCGTAAGGCAATGACTCGTTGCAAAATATTTATGTTTACTGCCGGGCAACTACTGTATGATCCTTGGTTCTAAAGCTACGTTACAGGTAAATTCAGTTTCCGTTAGTTTAAAATCTTAATGCAATTCCAATTGGTTGATGACATGAATGCCATTTCGCCATAATGTGCTATGGAACCGATCGAAATGGATTGTCACGAACCACGAAAGCAATGCAATCCATGTCAATGGTTTGGCTAGGGTAATCCAAAGCAAACCTCTCCCATAGCTGTGTGTGTGTGTGTTTCAGTGTGACACATCGGACCACCCAGCTACTCCACGGGAGAGCTAGCATCCCGATGGCGCGGACAGAACCCATTAAGAACAGAGTTGTGGGTCTGTAATCAGTTAAACGCCTGGGGCAACCATGCGTGTGGGCTTCTGGGGCCTGCTGGCAGCAGTTATCGTCCTCAACCTGCTGATCATCTACTACGTGTCCCATGTCCAGCACCAGATGAATGAGAGGAGACGGGGCGAGCCAGGGAGGGGCTCCAGAAGGTCCCCCCTGCCTGTGTCCGGCCAGGGGGGTAGCGGGCCCGGAGCTGGGGTGGGGGGGGTTGGTGGAGGAGCAGGAGGGGGGGTCGGAGAAGGAAACACCCGTGGCCCGCGGGTCACCGTCCTCCTCCGTGAGTTCGAGGACTTCGAGAACTACGTGGGAGACGTGGCAAGGTCGTTCTTCCGCCAGCGGCCCGAGCTGCCCTTCCTGGCGGTGGCCGACTCCCCTCCCTACCCTCCTCTGGCGCTCTCTGACGGGGCCCGGCTCCTGGTGCTCACCCCCAGCCCGGACCAGCCCCCGCAGGCCCACCGGCCTGAGTTCCACGTCCAGACTGAGTTTGTGCTGCTGGTTCCCGACGGCGTGGAGCTGGAGCAGGGCCGTCTGGTGGAGCGTCTGATCCGGGAGCTGGAGGGCGAGGGCGGCGGGCCCGTGAGGCTCGTGGCGGCGTCCGTGCTCGCCCGCTCTGCCGTGCAGTGCCTCAGCCTGAGGGTGAGCCTGCGCGAGTGGACGGCCACCTACACGCCCGGCGCGTCGGGGAGCAGCGGGAGCGTGTGCACAGCGCTGCAGGGCGACGCCGTCGTGCTGATGAGGTCCGAGGACCTCTTCAACCTGTCCGTCCCCCTGGGGCGCCCTCTGATGACCTCGCTGTTCATCCAGACCTCGCTGCGCGGCTGGAAGGTCAAGCTGCTGGAGAGCCCCGCCTTTGCCGCGGGCCACAGGCCGCTGTTCAGCTCCGCCCACAACCAGTGGAAGGCAGACACGCGTGTGAAGGAGAGCACGGCTCGTCTGATGAGGAGCTTCGGGCTGAAGCGTCTGCTGCTGGCGGATGGGAAGGAGCAGTGGTTCGGCTGTGGGAAGGTGAACTCTGACCATGTGTGACCACGTTCGAATGCATGCCGTTGAGGCACGATGCACGAAATATGCATTGTTTATTTATATATTTGTACTTTGATTTCAACTTTGTTTTCAATGATTTATCTCTCTTTTTGATTGTGTTGCTTGTGGTAGATACACTCAATTCTGCCACGCTACTTACTTGTGGTTTTAGTGTGCAGTGAATGATTTTCCCGATCCTCATTTGTACAGAATCACTGTTGCATACTTTCATAAACCTTTCTAAACTTTAGACCTGTTAAAAAAGCATTTTGAATTTGTATGAGGCTGAAACTGTTCCTCTTCTTCCCCCCCCTCCACCCCCCTGTATCCCAGGAGACTCCTCGCTGCTTTGGAACGGTGAGGGACGACACGCCTGATTACCTGTACCTGGAGCGCTGGACTCCACCCTGCTGCCTGCGGGCCCTCCGAGAGACCACCAAGTACGTAATCAACATCCTGGAGAGCTCCGGGGTGCGCTACTGGCTGGAAGGGGGCACGCTGCTGGGAGCGGCCCGCCACCAGGACATCATCCCCTGGGACTACGACGTGGACCTGGGCATCTACCTGGAGGACATCCCCAACTGTGACTACCTGAAGAACCTGGACTCTGGCTCCCTGGTGGACGCTAATGGCTTTGTGTGGGAGCGGGCGGTGGAAGGGGACTTCTACAGGGTGCAGTACAGCGAGGCCAACCACCTCCACGTTGACCTCTGGCCCTTCTACCCCCGCAACGGGGTGATGACCAAGGACACCTGGACCGAACACAAACAGGATGTGGAGTTCCCCGAGCACTTCCTGCAGCCGCTGGTGCCCATGACTTTCGCCGGCGTCACCGCGTACGGACCCAACAACCACCGGGCCTTCCTGGAGCTCAAGTTTGGGGAAGGGGTGATCGAGAACCCCCAGTACCCCAACCCAGCCAAGAAGAGGCTGGACAGGAGCAGGCTATGAGGGAAGGTGGCTAGAAAGAGAGACAAGGAAGGGAGGAGAGGAGGAGAAGGGAGGAGAGGAGGAGAAGGGAGGAGAGGAGGAGAAGGGAGGAGAGGAGGAGAAGGGAGGAGAGGAGGAGATGGGGAGGAGAGGAGGAACCCTCCCAAAAAGAGGCTATCCCTGAGGTAGAGAGAGGATGACGAGATGGGAGATATGAAGCAGTAGGTGTGAGAGAAGTTGGGGTTGTCCTGAGGCTTTTCTCCCAGCTGTGTGTGCGTGTGGGCAGGTGCAGGAGGACTCAGAGGTGTTACAGAAACACAGAAAGACTGAAATCCTAGCGCTGTCCGGGCCGTTTCTCTTGGAGGAAGTGTGACACGATAGCTGAAGCAACAGCTCACGTACAGAAGGAAGTGTTATAATTATTGGGTTCTATCATTGTGTGTGTGTGTGTGGGTGTATGTGTGTGTACCTGGACTGAGGCTTGGGGTGTGTTTTGTGTATGTATGTTTGTGTGTTTGCCTGGACTAAGGCTTTGTGTGTGTGTGTGTGTGCGTGTGTGTGTGTGCGTGTGTGCGTGTGTGTGTGTGTGTGTGTGTGTGTGTGTGTGTGTGTGTGTGTGTGTGTGTGTGTGTGTGTGTGTGTGTGTGTGTGAATTCATGTTTACGTTTTCACTTTATTTGAAATTGGCAAAAAATCGTGTTCGATATGGATACCTTGCAGGGGGAAGTGAATCAAATAAAATCTAAATGTATTTGTATAGCCCTTTTTACAAGCAATGTCACAGAGGGCTTCACATATGCCCATAGAACGCCCCTCAACCAACCTAAACCCTCAAGGAAGACGATGAAAACCTCTCCGAAAAAATGGAAGAAACCTTGGGAGGAGCATTTCAGTGAGGGATGCCTTCCTTCAGAAACGGTTGGTGAAAGAGAGGAGCAGAACACAGGCTTAACATAGTCATACAGCAGGGAAGTGTCAATGGGTGTTGAAACACCAAAATCCAGTGTTCAACTTGGGTCAGAGTTAAATGTCAGTTTTAGCAGAGGTAGCCACAGGGCTGGGGACTGTGACCGGCGCAGCATCACAGGCAGGGAGGTGAGGGAGGGACCGGGAACTCGCTGTTGTCTGTCAGGGAGACCGATGTCCACTTGGCGATTAGATCCAGCTTTGGCAGACTGTCACAGATCGATGTCCACTGGTGACCAGGTCCAGCGTTGGCAGACCGACGACCAGGCAGATGCTGACGGCTCAAACCCCCCACAGGTGGGATGTGTGGAGGGGGACAGAGAGAGGAGAGCAGGAATTAGAGAATGCCAGGAGCAACTAACAGTTAGAGTAATATTAGAACGAGGTCCCCACCAGTCAAGTGTGGACTAGTGCAGCAATTTAGCAGAGCAAAAAAGGGTATTCGATGTAGCCCTAGACACTAAGACAGCGCCAGCCCCCCTCGGTTGGAACATGAAATCTGTTCCAGGGAAGAGAAACTCTAAAATGAGGACGTGAGGCCTGGTGTTACTGTCAAACTTTTGTTTTCTGCAGGTTATCGAATACGGCTTTTGACTTAAAAGCGCTGAAATGAGGAACTTCTTTTTAACACACTGCTGTGTTCCACACAGACAGCAGATGAACACACTGCTGTGTTCCACACAGACAGCAGATGAACACTGCTGTGTTCCACACAGACAGCAGATGAACACACTGCTGTTGGCAGAGGTGGTTTCCCAGAGACCAGACCTCACCAAGTCTTCTAACCCCCAGCACTGCTGGATTCTCATTTAATTGTCTGTATGCGTACTGGGGCTACATAACGCTGGAACTTACCGGAATATATAAACAGCTATAGATCATTTAATTTGTCTAAGGCGGAACCATCCAACTCACTTATGAGGACAACACACATTAAGAAGCCCACCAGCAGTCAGAATCTTTAAGACTGTGTTCTAAAGGCAATGCCCCTCCAGTTGATCTAGGCTGAGAAAATAAACAAGATCTACTTTATTGTTATTATACAAAACAAGTTTCTCTGCCTGATGTGACCTGTAATTCCATGTTTATATTTGGTTAGTAGTGTATAGTACTTACTCTGCTGTACCTGTAAACACTATCTGATTTCAGAATTTCTGATCCCATCCAAACTACTTGATGTATTGGGTGCAGTTCTTTACTTTTACCAGCAGGGGGCAGAAGGGGATCATAATTACAATGCATGCTTTCAGGCTCCAAATGAAATGTATTTTTCAGACTCAAACACTATCAGACTGATGTGAACATAGACAGAGGGGTTGAGAGTGTCTGTGTGAGTTAGAGCAGGGGTTTAGACCAAGTGTGCTCTACGCTGCAGTACGTATGAATGCATTCTTCAGACACTGGTGTGATTGGCTGAAACCTGGATTTCTGATCACACCCATACAGGAGAAAAAAAGTGACGAATGAATGACAAGAGGATCATTAAAAAAGACTTTTATTCTCTGAAGCAAGAACATTTAGTTGTAACGGAAAAATGGCCTCTCAGGCTCAGCTAGCCACCTGTAACAGACAACACCTACAGGACACACACACGGTGACATAACTGACACCCTTCTGGAATGACGAATTTCCTTCTATATTTTTTTTTTTTTACAGACACAAAGTAACACATCCAGGTCACAGAGAGCTACCCCCCCCCCCCCCCTCAAGGTTATGAACAACCTTGTTATAAGACGGGTTCTTCAGATTGGAATTCAAGTGTAAACCTACACGCCCCCTGGTATAGGGTAACAGAGCACTGCAACCACCACCACCTTGAAGGCTGCAGACACTCAGTCTGTTCTGGGACCATGCATACTTTATACTTTTGTAGTACGCTCCAACAATGCAAGGTTGGACAGTGTTTGTGACAACTTAGAACAGGGCCAATATGTAACAGGAAACTGGATTCTCCAAATAGGTCGTAAGTTAAATAAAAATACAAGTAACGCCTAGTTGTGTTGGCCACGTTTTAAACAATTTGACTGGGATGAGTTCGGGGAAGTAGCTGACACCAACATGTAACACACACACACACGTGATCAAACAGAATCTCAGTTAAAGTATCAAAAGCCATGACCAACAACGGATTTAAGATGACATTTCTAGAAAAATACACAACATCATCCATTAAATTTATAACTAATAATATGTTATATCTGAAACATCAGACAATCCAGAAATTAAATTAATGTTAGTGATTTCCTACGACAGACAGGGCTTTGAGTTAAACAGATTTAGAGATGCTAAAAGTTTGATAAAAAATAAAAAGTGATGGTGTGATAAGATACAGCAACATAGGCAGGGTCTGGGTTCAACTAAACTGCTTTGGATTGTTTGAAAAGATCACAGAAATAAATAGAACGTAGTAAAAAGGTACATTTCAATTTCAAGAAAAGTCAGGAAATAACCATAACTTCTAAAAAGGCTTGTCAGCCCAAAAAAGCCTTTTGATTTTGACATAATTCAGTCCACAATGTTTCCTTTCAAATAATTTCTCTCTCTTCAACACTTACACTCAACATCTGCCATAGGCCTCTGGGATCTCACACACACGCGTGCGCACACACACACCATGAAACATCATTAGATCCCAGATGTCCCTGGCAGCTCCACACTGGTGAAAGACACACACACCTGTGCACTGGCAGCTCACTGATGGAATACTTGAACTCAGATAAGAAAATATAAAGTGTTGGAACGTGATTGACTGTGCTTCAAGAACAGCTTTTGTGCTTGACAGAATTTTAAAAAACATTCAGAAAATGACTGGCTTGTCACTCAGAAGACAGACTCTTACACTCTTACAGTTATAATGGATAAACATGGTTGCCCTGAGCAACATTCTTCTTTCTCCATAGTGACATGGGCGGAGTCCTCTGATTCCTGGTTTCTGGTTGGCATTGCGCCCCTTTGGTTTCAGTGGCATGCTGGGTACCAGAGTCCTCAAAATGCTACAGCAGCTGTTAAAGATAACCATGCTGAGGTCAAGCTGTAAAGGGCAGAGAGGTATGTGTGTGTGTGTGTGTGTGTGTCTCTGATTGTCCTTATAGGGAGTTGGGTCTCTTGTCCATCTGGGCAACATCACTTATTTTAGGATTGAACTCCATTTGGTTAAGAGAACTGTACTGAGACACATGACCTGGTGTTTTCCTGCTGTCCTACTGCCACAGGCAGACTAAGGACTTCCAGAGGGGGCAGCATACACAGGGGGAGTTAGCAAAGTCACGGGCCAGCCCACATGGGGGGAGTTAGCAGACATCATATAGTAATAGTCTAAAAGGGCTCTCTCTCCAGAAAATCAGCAAGCAAAGGACAAGCTTATCTGATGTAAAACAAATGAAATGTACTACAAGGAGGCAAAAATGGATTAATAAAAAAGTCACTTAAAAACCAGGCTGGTACTCTTTCACTCCTCTTCTTCCCCCCTGCTTCACTTCCACCACTCCATCCTCTCCCTCCGTTCTCCAGAAGGGATGATACAAGTAGAGATATCTTCTCATTGACCAACCCCCTGGTTTCTAGTTGGATCTGGCCAGGGGTCAAAGGTCAAGAGAAGCTAAGAAGGTGGGAGTGGGGTGGGGGCTCAAGGGTATCCAGGAGGGGTCATTTGTTGGCTTGTTTATTAAAGACTGGTTTGACAGCGTTGAGTTCTCTCGCTCTACATGACGGACTCCTTCTCGCAGGAGCGCGGCGCATCTCCCCCCTCCAGCCCTTGCTTTTGGATGAGCGGCGAATGTTCGGGCTCGGCCCCCGCATCCTCCTCCACCCTCACCTCGCTAAGCGTCGCCCTTGCGTCCTCTGCTGTGGGGTTGCGGTCCACGAAGTACTGTAGAAGCCCCGCCCCGAAGGCGTCACCTTCCACGTTGAGCACGGTGCAGGTACGGTCTCTGGAGACGCAGAAGGAGGGGTTACAAACACACACAACCATAACAACACCCACACACTAATGTAAACACACCTGCACACACACAGCAGAAACACAACACACTAAAAGACGAGAGTACTCACACGAGCCAATCCACAGCCAGGATGAGGGAGATGTCATTTGTGGGCAGTCCAATGGCCTCCAGGATGATAGCGAGAGTGAGCACGCCCCCCGCAGGGATCCCTGCGGCCCCCACACTGGACGCCGTGGCTGTCACTCTGTCAAAAGGGACGGGACATGGGAGAGGTTGGCCACTCAGAGAGCAGTTCAAAAACACCAACCAGAAAGTCTGACCTGATCCAGCAGGATAGGGGCAAAACAGTGGTGTGTGAGTGCAAGTAACCTTACAGGATGGTGAAGACCTGGATGAAGTTGAGGGAGATGTCGTTGAGCTGGGCGATGAAGACAGCGGCCACGCACTGGAAGAGGGCAGCACCATCCATGTTGACCGTGGCGCCGATGGGCAGGATGAAGCGACTGATGTGCTTGGAGACGCCGTTCTTCTCCTCCACGCACTTCATCATCAGGGGCAGGGTGGCCGAGCTGGGAAGAGGGGCACATGGTTAGAGGGAGCTTTTGAGAGACGGGGAGGGGGAGAGAAGGAGAGAGAGAAAACGATAGACAAAGAGAGGAATGAAGGAAGGAAGAAGAAAAAAAGATAGAAGGAAAGAAAAAGAAAGAAGGAAAGACGGCGAACAAACAAAAGAAGGAGAAATAGTGGGAGGCCGGTCTCACCTGGAGCTGGTTCCAAAGGCGGTTGCCAGAGCGGTGAATATCCCCCAAAGGAAGGTGTAGGGGTTCTTGCGTGTGATGATGAAGTAGATCGCTGGGAGAACCAGAAGGCCATGGATGGCGTGGCCGATCATGCAGGCGGCGATGTACTTGCCCAGGCTGGCGAACAGCGTGCCAACATCCTCCATCTCCACAATCTTCCCTGCAACCAGGAACATGATACCCAGGGGGGCATACCTGGGTAGGGGGGAGAGAGGAACAGAAAGATTGTGTGAATTATTTGTGTTTTTTAAGATGGTGTTCACAACAAGACTCAATGAGCAAAATGGACGCTGCTGGTGTTAAATGAACACGTTTTTTGTTTTGTTGTTGTCATGTGGTTCTGGACAGGCAGGCGGGCTCCCCTACCACATGATCCAGGACACCAACACCATGGTGGCTTCGTTGAAGGAGTTGAAGAACTTGATGAGGATCTCCCCCTCCTCACCCAGCTTTCTCAGAGCCACGCCGAACACAATGGCGAACACCACCAGGCCCAGGATGTTCATCCCATCCTGGTTGTATCCAAATGGGATCTTGGGAGGGGGAAGAGAGGCAGGAAGGTTAGAGGCAGGAAGGTTAGAACAGCACACATTCACACACAGAGATTGGATGATTAGATTCACAAATGCAATGAAAAATGCATTTATCAGACAAACACACTCACCTTCTCCACAATCAGGCTGTTGTTCTTGGTGACAAATTTGTAGTCTGTGGCATACTGGACAGGGTCAGAGAAAACAGCAGGAGTTAGAACAGACCTATCAGGGTTAGGGCTAGAACAGACCTATTAGGGTTAGAACAGACCTATCAGGGTTAGGGTTAGAACAGACCTATCAGGGTTAGAACAGACCTATCAGGGTTAGAACAGACCTATCAGGAAACCAGAAGAAGTGTTTTATTTCTCCATCGTGTGTGTGTGTGTGTGTATGCATGTGTGTTAGATACTCACAGACTGGAAGGCTGCAGACACCAGGTTGGAGGGGAATATGTTCCTGGGAGAAAGAGAGGGAAAGAATCTTTAGACATGAGGACTCATATAGGGATGTGTATATTCTAGGTGAACAGGGGGAGGGGGGGTATTTTCAGGTGAGGTCCCACAAAACCCCGGACCTATGTGGAAACACAACATCTACCATGAGAGCTCAGACCAAATCCCAAACCGATTGGCACCCTCACCCACGCCACGGCAGGGTGAGGCAGCCAGTAGCAGGGGGAGGGAGGCAGAGCTGGGTCCAACCACGAGGTGTGTCATGTGCAAATACCTGGAGGAATTTCAGCGTTTATCCCCCCACTGCCCCAGTTACCCCAGCATGAGACTTATCTGCCCACTTATCCTGCCAGCTCCTCCACAGCCTGCCTACGTGAACCCAGGATTACTGGAGCACAGTGTAGTTGGTCTGGAACACACACACACACACACACACACTACAAACTGGACCACACCGTGGACCTCAAACTCCCCCCCCACCCCCCCCCCCCACCCATCCTCAGTATGGATTTACAGTTACAAGACATTACCTTCCTCAGAAGCAACATTCAGTTATGGTTGGTTCTCTCTTTCTGCCCACGCCCCCCCTCGCTGTGTGTGTGAGCGCGGCGTGTGTTTGTGAGAGAGACCTGGATAACACTGACGGCCTCCTACACAAGAGGAGCATGACTGCCGGGATTAAACAGCTGGTCATGAGATGGAGCGATGAAGGGATGAAAGGAGGGAGGGAGGGAGCGCTGGAGGTAACCACGGTTAGAGGGAGGGAGGGATTGATGCTGTTCTGCACAGGCTATGTGTGTTCCTGTAGTTAGTGTCTGTGTGTGCCAGGGACACAGCTGCTGAGTCCGGCTATGTATACACCCAGGAACAGACATGAACGCTGTGTCACACTCCTTCTCACTGTCCTCTCTTTCTAACCATGACCCTGTCTTTTCTTCCTCCGCACCAGGGTGGAGCTGCTGGGTTGCTCGGGGACAGGAAGGAGTGGCGTTAGAGTCTGACAACTTCCTGACAGACGCCCAGTTCCAAACTTAGCTGTGTGACCTTGGTTCTGGCACTGGTTACAGCAGCCTTCTGTCTCTGTGTACAAGCGGGGTCAACTCCTAGCTGGGGAGGCGGGTGATGTTCCCTCCGGGGTGGGGGGGAATGCCACATAAGCATTTAGATATAGCGGCTTAATACCCCACACCCACCTCCACACACCCGCACGCACACCCAGCAACCAACTTCCCCTTCCACACGCCCAGAAACACTCAGTGACGCATTACCTGCACTGAAAAGGAAAAATGTAAAATAGGCCGACCAGCACACGTCACACACATGTCTCATGCACACTAAAAATAAAACAGACATAAAGCACTCAGCGTGGCAGCACTTCTCCATACTGAGCTGGAGCATTCATTTAGTGTTCTGATCGTGTGTGTGTGTTGTGTGTAATCCTGCTGAGGGAGAAGGTCTCTAACGTGTCAGATTACCGGTTTCCCTCATCTCTCTGCATGTTTCTCTCTTCGCACACGCACACGCACACACGGCCTCTGTCACAAGAACACTGAATCTATGTGAATGTGTGTTCCTGCCAGGCAGGGCTAACACTAGGTTCCAGCAGCGAGCCTGTGTGGGTCTTCATCCACATTTTGTATATTATCCATAAATTGTGTTATCCATATTTTGTGTGCACATGCCTCAGAACACTTGGAGTTGAGTAAGCGTGTACACTCACACACACACACACACACAGATTCTCTCTCTCTTTCCTAACTTTGGGAGGCTCCACTAGAGTGTGGGTGTGGTGAGATGCTTTGTTGACACCCAGCTGGTGTGTGTATGTGTGTGGTATGCAATAATGGCCACGTCACCAGTTCCACTGGTCTAGCCGGAACTATAAAGAAGTCTCAGGATTTTAGCTGTACGCACCACACACACAAAGTCATTCAATCATTTTTGTTCCTGGTGTATATTGTGTACATTCTCTTCTACTATAGTCTGGCTCATGCATGTGTGACAGCACAGTAGTCACGATAATGTTACGGTGGAATAGCTAATGAATGTGTATTACAGCACATGGCTCTTATCTGAAGAGCTGAGGTAGGTCTATAACAGAGTCTATTGGCAGAGATCTCAGGAACAAGAAGCCAGCTGTGTGTGTGTCCACAGTAACAGCTTGCTTCCTGGAAGGCTTGTTTGAGGGGTTACTGGCACTGGTGGAGCAGAACGCCAACCACACACTGGCATCCTGACCTCCGCCTGCTCAGTCTCACCTCTTATCAGGTACTACCTCCTCCAACAGCCAGCTGTGTGCACAGTACACAGACTGCTGAACCAGGCAGGGGACCGTAAACTAATAAAGCAGGCAAGTACGCAGGCAGACAGGTAAGTAGGCAGGTAGGCAGGCAGGCAGGCAGGCAGATACATAGGGAACCATAAAGGCAGACAAACAGAAGAGCTCAGAGGTTGGAGTGGTCGAAAGCTGCTTTATCCTTTGACCCATGACCCTAACTCGAACCCTGGTCAGCAGTTCACACTGGCACATCACAGCACTGTGAGAAACACAGTGTGTGTGTATGACATACATACACAATGGGTGTGTCTCAGGAACACAGACAGACAGACACACAGAGAGAGAGAGTGCATGTGTGCTATCCAGACAGAGACAAAGAGCTGTTCAGGCCTCGTTTCTGGCTCTGTGAGCAGCTCCTTGGTCCATTTAGCCCAAACTGGACCCTGCCTGAGATGCTCTCCAATGAGGGCCACGAGTCACGCGAGACGCCCAGTTCAGCCAATCAGACTCCTGGAGCGTGTGTTCTCACAAGACCAGCACAACTTCATTCCCCGACATCCTCAGGAGAGCCACACGCAGGAGAGAAATAACGATCCTGCACATGCACCTACAAAGAGACGCGAGGACCATCTTCTCATAACGCCGGCAAATAACTCATCTGACTGTCTGTGTGCTACTGTGTCCCATTTAGGCACCACGATGGACATGTTAACAGGAGCCACTGAGTTCAAGATTAGACGATTAAACCATAACAAGACCAGAGGCAGGAATGTTCATCTGGATTAGATCAGAAATTAAACTACACTCACTCCATTACATTAACAACCAGTCTCGGCTGAACCCCGAGGGGTGTGCGCGTGTACAAAGGATCAGTCTCACACGCATGCTTCGCACACAAACTAAACACAATCCATACAGTAAAGGCGAATTTGTGATTTTTAAAGCTTCAATGAAAACAAACTAGCTGAGCTAGCTGATGTCTTAGCTTGTAATGACAGGACTCCCATAGAGCTAGAGGGAGGAGAGAGAGAGAGAGAGAGAGAGAGAGAGAGAGAGAGAGAGAGAGAGAGAGAGAGAGAGAGAGAGAGAGAGAGAGAGAGAGAGAGAGAGAGAGAGAGAGAGAGAGAGAGAGAGAGAGAGAGAGGGAATATGGAGAGAGAGAGAGAGCTAGAGGGAGTATGGAGAGAACGAGAGCTAGAGGGAGTATGGAGAGAGAGAGAAAACAACGCCCTCCTAATAGGCTCTAGTCTGCTAGCCTTTAATCTCAGAGCAAACTACATCTTTGAATGCAAGCACCTTGGTTCTGTAGTAGTGGATGTAGCCTGTAATGTGTGGTATTGGCATATGGTTAGATTTTTAAATGGACCAAATTTCATTAACTAGGGCATTGTGTTAACTAGGGCATTGTGTTTGAGAGGGGAGACAGAGATTGACAGAGCAAGAGAGTGAATGATTGACTCCATGCTTATCAACCAATTCCAGCATGTTTGTGTTGAATAACAGTTTACACCAAATGATATTTGACACAGTGTGTTGCAACAGGCAGCACAAACACACACACCCAGGTCTGACACCTTACATGTATTTAAGCTCCATTGGACAAGGCATCATGTATCCAACTCTTCTCTGTTTTGGTCCGGTCTGTCTAGTGTGCCAAAGACATTCCAAGGAGTTTGATGAGCCAACAACCGTTGGGTTCAGATCCTGGACTGGCTCAGCTTGCTTCACCACCACAATGGCTCAGCAACTGGTCATAAAACTAAACCAAATATCAACACCTTGATAACCTCGTGTTTGGTTATCCTCATTATGGTCAACTAGCCAGGACAGACCATTGATGGTCTGCACACATGATGACGGGGATCTAACCAGGGTCATCCACTTACCATTTACCGTCAAACCAGGACGTCTACATCATTCTGGGGGAGGTGTTGAGGTGCACGGCTCTGATACTGAAGACTTTGCCATCACAAAAAGTACATTTAAAATATGGTCCAAGACCTTTGAAATACATTTAGGCCAGAGCATGGCTTTCAAGGTCGAAAAGGAGATGAGATGCCTCGCTCAGTAAAAAGAAAACTTGCTGAATGATTACTGAATCTACTTCTCTCCCTGTCTCTCTCTCCATTTACAGACACAGCTAAATCTTGGATCACTGAAGGGGGCACCAATTACTTTAACTGCAGTTTCCAAACAAACCACGTGGTTCTTTTTTTAAATGTACCTACTACGAGGTGGAGGGCAGAGAGACAAGAGAACAGAATGTTCTCTGGATTTTTCCCACCAACATATCTGCAGTCTACAAAACACATGGGCCGTTAAGTGCATGAAATCAACATTTTTGGGGAACTGGAGGGGCTGTCCCCACGTGTGACGTCACAAACCTAAAACGCATGCCATGAGCAGCATCTACAAACTGTTCCGTTGACATGCTTTCCGTGAAGTAACGAAGAAATGTTTGATGTCTTATAATAATTTACGGGGAAATCATAAATAAATACATACATTTACTGTAACTGAAAATAAAAACAACCCTGTAGCCTGGGTATAGCGTGGGTATATCATGTACAGTTGCTGTAGTTCCTCTGCGGATTAAGCCACCATTATAACACGTGGCTGATGCAACTGCTCCTTCGCGTTACAATATCATGAGCGGGAAATAATGGCCCGCACGCTTTACATGAGCCAACTGGACTGTCCAGACAGACCTCGGTGTCAGCGGTCTCTGAGTCTCTGGCTGTCTGAATGCTCTGTCTACCAAGGCGGGCTAGCTGGGGGACCCCGGGCTGTTAAAATGGGTCGGCAGAGAGCTTCTGGCCCGAGCTTCTGGCCCTTTAAGTGTTGGCACAATGAAAGGGTTGTACTGCCAAGTTGCCAATACACTTTTGGTGTTCTCGCTTCTCGCTCAGTGTGACAGTTCAGCTAGTGTGGAAATCAATTAGTTCTAAAACAAAACGATGATGGTTGCCTACGATTCAGACCCGACCTCCGTTTAATTAATGTGTAAAACTACTTTTTTTTTTACAAGACATGGACAAAGCAGGCTAGATCATTTGTATTGCTGCCAAGTACGGGTGATTAACAAAAGGCAAGGCTTCATTAGCTTTTCTGTGTTTGGGGGGTTGACACGTGTGCACACAGTCATTGTCGGGTAGTGAATAGTAGCCGGGGGACCGGGTCAGGGGCACCTCAAGTAAGACACGTGCTGGTGACAACTCAAGTGGTTTGATCCCTGACCCTAGCTCGTTAACACACCACCAGCCTTCAAGTAATAACCAACCAAAAATCTAATCTCTCAAAACGCACCTGATTAAGTCCAAAAAGGAGTCCACCACCTCTTTGGTATTCGGTATCCCCTCGTCGAGTTCGGCTACTTTGGGCTTGGAGCCGGTGTTGGTCCCGGGCTGAATGATGAAACCCATCACCACCCCAATAGCTGAGGCGATCAAGGTGGTCACCAGAAAGAAGAGCATGGCCCAGCCACCCAGCTTCCCCAGGGCTTTGGGGTCGATGCTGGCCGCCCCGGAGACGAGGCTGCACACAACCAGGGGGATGATGATCATCTTCAGCAGACGGATGAGAATCTCACCAGGGAACCCAACGTAGATGATCTGCGTCCGGCTGAGTTCCATCTGACGCACGCCGAGCCCAATGAACACGCCGATGATGACCCCGGCGACGGTCAAAATCACCAGCAAGTTGTCCATAACTATTTTCTTTACTCTCTCCGACGTCGGTGCGGGAGAACGGGTCTTGTGGTCGCCAATTCCGTTGGCCACGGGCTCCTCCATATACTTCTCGCCGTTGGACGGCTTTCCCTCCTCCATGGTTATCTTCTCTGCCATTATGCGCCCCGGTGATCTACCTTGCCAAACTGCTTAAACAAAAAACGGGTTCTCAACTTTAGTTGAATCTTGGTCCCCGGTTTGGAATGGTGTTGGATGAGGATATCTTTAGTTGTATTTAACGGGACTGTCTCCGTGAATAGTAGCTCTGTTCTCAACCCGTCAACTAAATCCACCGGAGGACAGTCTGTTGATGAAAAGGCAATCCTGCGTTACGTCAGCTAAAGGGGCGTGGTCAGCATGTCTGATGAAATACATCCGTCTCCTCCCACAGGATGTCGTGTATTTGCGTTAAACAAATTATACAGCAAGCGCTTAAATATTCGGTAAATGCTAAAAAAATATGTACCCGTTAAATAGTTCAACTTTTACTTTTTGGAAACGTACAGAGAGAAAGAGGGAGGGGGAGGAGGAGAAGGAGGGAGAGTGTGTGAAAGAGACAAACGAGTCAAAAAGTCCACTAACAACCAGAAATGAGTTGATAGAACTATGTATTCATCACTTTCCAAAGGAATCCCTCTGTCTGTAAACACCATAACAGATTCAGTCAGTTGGTTGATAATTAAATCACATTGAACTAAGGCCTGAAAGCAAGATGCTTGGCCTAGCTTCTAAAAGAAAGAGTCTCTTTATGTTGAGTATAGCAGGGAGGCTACTGATGTTTGATGTGAGAGAGTTCAGTGTGTTTGTTAGTAGTACCCACAGGGACTGAACCAATATGGAGAATGTTGGTGTTATTATGGATGTCGGAGTTCAATATAGAGAATGTTATTGTGAACGTTTAAGATCAAAGAGATATGAGGACTACACTGTGACAAGGAACCATACCACAAGAGCATCTGCTTTCTCATCATGATAAACATGGGCGGGGGGGCATACGTCTGTACAAATACAAGGCAATGGGGGGGGGGGGGTCTCGCTTTTGGAAACCACCCTTGCTTTCCCCTCTCCTCATGCATCTTGTCTTCATAGAAAGATGGAGGAGGAGTGGGTAGGATGCTAGCTGAGATGGGGGAGGTTGCAGAGGGAAGAAATTGAACTGACTCTAGGCGATACCAAGCAGCCAATCCCAGCCTCTCATACAGAACACCTCCCTCCTGAACATTCCATCTGTGATCTCCTTGAAATGCCATTGAGAGCGTGTTCTATCCCAGAGAGAGGAGAGAGAGAATAAGGGATGGAAAGAGAGAGAGAGATGGTGGGGGTGAGAAAGAAGCCTGCTCTTCTCTTGTAGACCCTTGACTACACCTATTTCATACATCCCTGACACAGTATATGTTTATTGATTAGAGAAATAAAGAGGAAGCGAGTGAGAAAGAAAACAGTTTCCCAGGGTGTGTGGGGACAGAGGCTCTGCGTGATGTCTGGTAACCAGGGGCGGAGCCCCCTGCTAGGATTCAAGAATCCTCCGTGTTAGTTTATACTAAGATAACACAGGCTTCATCTAAACTCTCTGCTATTGGCCAGAGTGTGTGTGGGAACGACACCTTTAGAGCTCAGACAGGTCTCCTCAGAGAGGAGACAGGGCTGCATGAAGCTGATCCCCCACACACACACACACACCGTGTCTATTGGCTTAGTCTGGACCTCTGAGCGAGTAAGTGATGAGAGAGCCTAGCTGTCTCTGTGAACCACCGTGCAAAAAAAAGAGGGAGACAGTGTGAGCCCTGGAGGGGGGATTTCTAGAGCAGGGAGGGGGCCCCTGTAATCAAAACAGCCGCTGGGTCAGGTGTGTGTCAGAGAGGTGGGTTTGTGTGTGTGTGTGTGTGTGTGTTGAAAAGGGGGGCAGCTTGTCCCTATAGCTATCACAACAGAACACAGAAAACCTGCATGACCCTAACGCCTCTGTGTCCACAGCTTCTATACCCTCCTCCTTCCCCAGAATGCTGTCTCTCTCTTACACACACACGCGCACACTTTTTCACTCCATCAGATTTGCCTCTCCTCATTCTTTCTTTCGCTTGCACACAGACACACATTATCGCTATCTCTTTCTCTCACAAACACACTACCTCTGTCTCTCTCACTCTCTGGCATTGACATCCTGGCTGGTTGCCATGGAGCTATGTAGAGGAAGGTGTTAGTATGAATGACAAGCTCTCTCTCCAGAGAGCTTGCTTTTTTATGTCACAATCAATTAAAGGGTTTATTGATTGCACATCGTCACAGCTCACGCCACACACATTAACCACAAGTGTACAGCATATGTACACAAACAGTAGTGTGTCTTCCATTCACATCCTTAAGTCCTGATTTGTGAATCCGAGGACAGCAGTAACAGTAAGAAAACAGAGGAGCTTCCTGTACAGACCAGATGAGTTTCCTGCAGCCCAGACCACTTCCTGTCCTCTTCCTGTTACCTGTTAGACCTGTACCAAGGAACCCTGCCCATGGGTGAGGAAGGTGATAGGATGGGGTGGTCATGTGACTGGTGGAGGAGGAACAGAGAGAGCAGCGTGTCAATGTGCCAGGGTCTCAGATGTCATGGGAACAGCAGATAGGAAACACAAAGGAGAAACAGGATACACTGTATTTAATCTACCAGCCTGGCAACCCATGCCCTCCCTTTTGTTTGGTTAATAGGGTGAGAGAAAGAGAGAGAGCGAGGGAAAGAGGGAGAAAAAAAGAGGGAGGGAGCGAGAAAGAGAGAGGGAGAGAGAGAAGCCAGGACAATGGCAGCTTTATGGGGAAAAGCTGGCAGCTTGTTAGCCTATCAGGTTACAGTTGGCACAGAGAGCGGAGAACAGGCAGGCACAGACCACAGCTACAGGGGAGGGTGAGATGATAGACAGACCAGGAAGGAGGCAGGGAGAATAGATCGGAGGGGAGGTATATAAGATGGGCAAATCAAGTGTGGCTCCTTCAATCTGAAGTTTAAGCACTGTCAACAAATCAATCAACTTTGAGCATCAAATCCTTGCCACTCTGTCACGTGATCAGTCAAATCACATGGAGCAGACAGAGAAGGTTCACCTACGGTGGCTGGCAGGGGCCACACCTGCTGCCTCTCAGAGTACTGTTGTGGTATGACCTGCAGCCAGATGGCCAAGGGCGTATGTTCCGATTCCTGATATCTGAATGCTGAGTCATCATGACCACAGCCAATTATAACATATGAGAAACTGCAGAAGAACCTCTTTGTAGCTCTCAAAGACAGAAGATTCCTTTGGAAAATGTACATTCAAAAATGAACTAATGTAACAGTTCTACAAATGTAACAGGGCTATGCTAAAATGAATTTGGTATTAAAATAGCATTACATTTATATGTATAACAATAAATACAAAACATGTTATACCTGATTCCTGACATAATTTGCTCTGTCTCTTGCTTGATAGTTTGCTGAGTCATGCTGTTTCTATAGTAAGCAGAGGAGCCAAGTCATGGTGAGAATATGCCATGGCAACATTCCAGTTGAGTTAGAGAGCTGGGAGAGAACTGGGTAGAGAGGTGGTGGGGGGGGCGGCTGGTTTCTGTTCTGCTTACCACAAATCTATGGAACACATTCCTCACATGACTCTGTCCCCTGGCAATACACTCTCTTCCTAGCAACACCTGATGCCATTTCCAGATCTTTTCCATCCATTGTTGCATGTTTGCTTGCTGGTGATGTTTTCAGATTGGCTTTTTACTCTTTAAAACTCGAGACAACTATCATCTCAGTATGTCTGTGCCTCGTCCATTAATTGTATATCAGAAATACAAGGTGTCGTGTGAAAGCATGAGAAATGGCTTAAATGCGTGAGTATCACGGTGAATGAGTGACACTTGAGAGCCCTGATCTAGACTAACTTGCCAAAATATCTGTAGACCTACAGTACTAGCAAGCCAGAGTATCTGTACTGGCGAGCCAGAGTATATGTGCTAGCTAGCTAGAGCTAGAGAGGCTTGTATCTGCATGGCAGGCTTTATCCCCTCATAGAGGTGAGAGATAGGCCTCTAAATCCACACTGATCTCCTCAAGCCCGCTGTGAACAACAGTGGCCTCCAAAGATATTTACACATTTACACCCCGTAACACACACACACACACACACACACACACACACACATACACACACACACACACACCACTGCTCCTCTCTCCCTCTCTCTCTCAAGCATTGTATTGTGTGTCCACTCTGGTCTGCTTGCATGGGTCAGTCTCCCACTGGGCTACACTTCAAATTGATCCCCATACTGGGATACTGTAACTGTATGACAAAATGCTATGCTAAATACCTATTTAGCATTAGCATTTCTTTAACCAGGTCATCCAAGAACCTGCTTTGAAGCCACTACCTGAAGGGAACAGGAAGGATTAGGGGGAGGTGTAGGTGGGGTTGCTATGGAAATGTAGTTGCATGTGAATAGTCCCAACCTGAATTTGTTTTCCTGAGCTGCATTCAGAATGGAAGCAAGCCCTCCAGGCTTGTGTTTAGGGGATCTTGGGGGGCAGAAGGGGGGAAGGGGTCCAACATGCAGTGCTATGGGTAAATCCAAGTTGGTTTGGTAGCTTTACTGTTGAGACCCCTGTCCTCCGGAGAATCTTATGGAGCTTGCAGTACACCATCACTAAAATGCCCCCTAGGCCAGCTTTGCAATGGCTAACTGCACCACCTGGGGCAGGGGAGGGTGTGAGTTTTCCGGGAGCATGGTGTAATAGTATCCGGCAAACCAACCCTCATGACCTCACATGGCAAACACACACTGCTGTTAATATACACTGTAAATATACAGACTGTTACATGCCTGAAATACACAAACATGTTAAGTACAGAAAACCCTTATGCAGCATATTGGTGTTTAAGGTGCCCTGTTTTAAGCCCCTTCACATACACGTATGCAAACAAACACAAACCACACACATCACCCCAACTGACATTTTTAGTCAATGTATCACAGGGTGTAACTTCACACTGACCTTCAGTTAAACACACATTGAGTCTCTCTCTCTCACACACACACACTTGTTCACTTGTTTCAACTGTAAATATGTCCAGTTCTCCTACACCCCTTCTCTCCCTCCCTCCCTGCACGACTGCCCAATCAGCGGACTGAAGCTGTCTACCTGTAAGTGAAGCGTTTCCAGAGCATCTGCCAAACCATGGGTGATGCATTCTGCTGGTTCAGCACACAGTTCCCTCCCAAGTAGACTGTAAACTCTCCAAACAGCCATTACATCTAAATAACATAGACAAGCAGTGAGATTTGAGTGTGTGTGTGTGTGTGTGTGTGTGTGTGTGTGTGTGTGTGTGTGTGTGTGTGTGTGTGTGTGTGAGTGTATGATTGGATTGTGTGTGAGGTGATTTGGGTGTTCTATTATCTGCACCGATAAAGCCACAGGTCTTTGGTTCAGAAACAAAACAAGCTTGTGCCATAAAACATATCCTTTTAAGCTTTTCTACAAACACACTCACACACACACACAGTCATTAAGGTCCTGAATCCCAGCATCTGGATAAAGTTTCTCACTTATCAGAAGCTATTATAGATAATTGCAGCATTTATAGACCACCCTTCCCCTCCTCTACTCTCTCCTCCATACCTACCTTCTCCCTTCATCTCCCTGAGCCCTCTCTTTCACTCTTTAACTCCCTCTCTACCTCTTTTTTCCCTTGTTATTTCTCAATCTCAACATCTCACCCATTTTCTTTGTCGAACTTCATCTCTCCCCACCCTTGTACGGTAGGGTTACCAAAGGAAGGCCATTATGCTCTCACCCTGTCTCTCTCTCTTTCTATCTCTCTCTCGCTCCGAACACACCTCTCCATTGTCTGCTCTCAGTGCAGTGCTCAGCTCCTTCTCAGTGTGGTACTGACAGAACACAAAACAATACAGCCTCTCTCCTTCATGCATATCATTACAGCTGTCAGCAGTGTGTTTGTACGTGTGTGGGAGAGTGTGTATGTGTGTTTGTATGTACTAGAATTCCTGCAAAAACATGCAAATAAGCACCAGTCTTTGTGTGTTTGTATGAACACAAAAATATGTGCACATGCAAATATGCATCTGTGTGTGTGCGCACGCGTGTAGGAGTTTCTCTACATGGCCTGGTAATTGTGTGACCCCCCACTAAACTCAGGTTGATCAATACAGCACAGAGGGGATTAATCAGACAGGATCAATCAGACACGACAATCTATCCTTTCACCAGCAGCCCAGGACCCAGCACATTGTCTTTCACGCTGTTTTCTGTGTTCTCTAGAAATCCCACACATAAACTTGCTGTATACTGGCCACCTAGAATTGATGATGAAATTGGATCTCTTTTTCCCTCTCTCCTCTCCCCTCCTTCCCCTCTCTTTGCCCCCTACTCACCCCATACTCTCCCCGTCCTGCAGCTCTGCTCGCCCCCTCCTCCTGCTCTCATCTCCTCCTCCTGCCCCCTTCTCGCCCTCCCTCTCCCCCAACACGTGGTCTCCGTAAAGGTTAGAACCTGGTGTGAATTGCAGAGGCAGTTTGACATTCCCAGCATTCATGGCTGTCAGGGACACAAGCAGGCTATTGATCCCAGCTTCAACACTCCCAAAGAGGCCTGGTTCGACACTCCCAGAGAGACCTGGGCATCTGGAGGTCGGGAAGAGTAGATGATCAAATATCCAGCATAATTCAACATCCCATAATAACAGTTCTTCCAGGCTTGTGTGATTGTCTAAATTCGGTATCAAAGCTTTCTGTCAGGGTGCAGGAGGGGGACCCAAACACAAAGATAAGTCTTGGAAAAACTCACTCATATGACATGACTCAACAAGGGTCTCACAAAGACTAAGCAGGAAAGGAAGGAATTGTAAATACACACAAGGACCAAACTAAACACAGGTGAAACCAACTACAAACAAGAAAAATGAAAACCTCACACAGACACTTCATGAGACCCAGGTGTAGGTAGTCACACCTGGGTCAACACGGAAACACAAGGGGGCACAAACTGTGGTGCGGCGATGGATGTGACACTTAGTGTTGTCCACTGTTTTAAATGTCATTCTCAGGTATGGGTGGACACACTTGACCTACAGGAATGAGAGAGGTTGCCAGGAAAACAGTTGAATCCCACAGCAGGGAGCCAGAAGTCTCAAACCATCACCCTGGGGAATCATTACACAGAGGTCTTAGAAAGAGCAGCACCATGGATGGGAGGCAAAGGGCAGCCAATGAGACAGCCAGGCAGTCGGCCAGCCAGAAAGTCAACCAAAATGACAAACCGACTGCCTCTGCCAACCAGCCAACCAACAAACTATTCAACTGTCCAGTCAGCTAAACTATCAGTCAATCAGTCAGCAGCAAGTCAGCCAGTCAGTCACCCACTCAGCCAGTTATACATCGTCAGCCAGCCAGCAAGCTGTCAGTCAGCCAGCCAGTCAGCCAGTCTGCAAGGCCACGGTCGGTCAGGAACATAATCTTCCCTTTCAGGCCTCCAGTGAAGAAAGATCTGGGCAGGAGTCAGTCGGCCTGCTAACTAGAGACAGGCCGAAAGCTCTGATTGGTCGAGCCAAACACGCCTGCTAACACCCCCTCCCTCCCCCCACACACACACACACACACACAACCCTTGCTGGCGGAGTCATGTCACATTGCACGCAGGAGGTTGGCATTTCTCCTTCTCACATCTTCGTTTTCTCTCCCCTTCTCCTCTCCCATGTTCAATTTTCAATTTGTATCTCTCATTCTACTGATTTAATCTCTCTCTCTTAATTGTTGCCCTGGTTTTTATTCTCTTTTTTCTCTGTCTATCTCTCTGTCTGTTCCTCACTCTCTTTCTCACTCTTCTGAGAAAGCAGAGCATGGGAAAGCAAGAAGGAAAAGCAGTTCAGCTGAATGAGAGGCGAGGAGGACTGATGGGGGTTCAGTTCAGCTGAATGAGAGGCGAGGAGGACTGATGGGGGTTCAGTTCAGCTGAATGGGAGGCGAGGAGGACTGATGGGGGTTCAGTTCAGCTGAATGAGAGGCGAGGAGGACTGATGGGGGTTCAGTTCAGCTGAATGGGAGGCGAGTTTGTTGTTGTTTGTTGTTGTTGCTTTTCTAAAAGACAGCTAAAAAATATAGTGAATCAGTGAATCTAACCCTACCCACAACCTTGCCCATGCAAGAGTAAATTCTAAGTAGCCATGGTTTTGCTATTAAAATACAGGAACTTCAAAGATTGCACCACTTCAACCAACACACACACAAATAACTCCCAAAATTCTTTCTTTTTTTTAAATAATAAATGCAATCCATTGTTAAACCACCTTCCCATTAGACACAGTCTGGACAGCATCAGCAGGGGAGGTTCTTCACCATTTCACCAGGGGGAGGGGAGGGGGCAAGCTGGGCCCAGGTGTACTGTTAGAGGGGCCAGTTACATTAAACATTATTGTTGTCATAGTTCTTCACTGCATTGCAGGCATTAACAGGAAGATTATGTTGTTTATATCGTTTGTAGTTTATAATTATTCAGACTCTACATGTAGGGGGGCCACAAGGGGATGCAAGCTTGTTGTCAGAAGCATGTAATTCATAGGATCAGCTGCACTGAAAGTGAGAAAAAGAGAGAAAAAGACAGAAAATACAAGCCAGATATTTGCAGAGCTGAGAGAGGTGGAAACAACAGACCCAATTCAGCTCGCCCCCCCTCCCCTCTCTCTCTATGAAACTGAAGGTGTGTGTGTTTGCCTAAACCCATACCTGTTCATACCCCATCAAAGGATCGGGAGTTCAGGGCGATGACACAACATTTTTGCTTTTATTGAGGAAACCAAGAACAAAGTAGTTATGCAGAGAGCAGAGTTCCAAGGTGATTGGCCGACACAGGCAACTGAACAATATCAGTGGTATGTTGTCCAAGTACGCCCTAAATAGATCCACATCACTGGACAACAAACATTCCTGTAAACCTCAATGTTAACGTCTGTGCCACTGTATCATACAATGTTAAAAGACTCACACAAACACATTTACACATACGAACAACACACACACAGGTATCGAGATCAAGTCCTTGAGGCCTTTCAGGAAATGTGACAGGTGGCTGAATCCTGGTTTGATGAAGACTGTTGGGTTTGTCACATAGTTGGCGTGCCTCCTATATCCCTTCTCTCTAACACACACACACACACACACACACACACACACACACACGCACTTGCACACTGGATTTTCAATCAATGCCAGTTTTAAAATCTTTTTAAAACTGATGTTTTTCTAAAAGACAGCTAAAAATGACAGTGAATCAGTGAATCTAACCCTACCCACAACCTTGCCCATGCAAGAGAAAATTCTAAGTAGCCATGGTTTTGCTATTAAAATACAGGAACTTCAAAGATTGCACCACTTCAACCAACACACACACAAATAACTCCCCAAATTCTTTCTTTTTTTTAAATAATAAATGCAATCCATTGTTAAACCACCTTCCCATTAGACACAGTCTGGACAGCATCAGCAGAGGAGGTTCTTCACCATTTCACCAGGGGGAGGGGAGGGGTCAAGCTGGGCCCAGGTGTACTGTTAGAGGGGCCAGTTACATTAAACATTATTGTTGTCATAGTTCTTCACTGCATTGCAGGCATTAACAGGAAGATTATGTTGTTTATATCGTTTGTAGTTTATAATTATTCAGACTCTACATGTAGGGGGGCCACAAGGGGATGCAAGCTTGTTGTCAGAAGCATGTAATTCATAGGATCAGCTGCACTGAAAGTGAGAAAAAGAGAGAAAAAGACAGAAAATACAAGCCAGATATTTGCAGAACTGAGAGAGGTGGAAACAACAGACCCCCTTCAGCTCGCCCCCCCCCCCCCCCTCTCTCTCTATGAAACTGAAGGTGTGTGTGTTTGCCTAAACCCATACCTGTTCATACCCCATCAAAGGATCGGGAGTTCAGGGCGATGACACAACATTTTTGCTTTTATTGAGGAAACCAAGAACAAAGTAGTTATGCAGAGAGCAGAGTTCCAAGGTGATTGGCCGACACAGGCAACTGAACAATATCAGTGGTATGTTGTCCAAGTACGCCCTAAATAGATCCACATCACTGGACAACAAACATTCCTGTAAACCTCAATGTTAACGACTGTGCCACTGTATCATACAATGTTAAAAGACTCACACAAACACATTTACACATACGAACAACACACACACAGGTATCGAGATCAAGTCCTTGAGGCCTTTCAGGAAATGTGACAGGTGGCTGAATCCTGGTTTGATGAAGACTGTTGGGTTTGTCACATAGTTGGCGTGCCTCCTATATCCCTTCTCTCTAACACACACACACACACACACACACACACACACACACATGCACTTGCACACTGGATTTTCAATCAATGCCCAGAAGAGCAATTACATCTGGATGTCAAAACATGGCATTCATTCACATTCTTGTCCACCTCTCTCTCTCTCTCTCTCTCTCTCTCTCTCTCTCTCTCTCTCTCTCTCTCTCTCTCTCTCTCTCGCTCTCTCCTCTCGCTCTCTCTCTCTCTCTCTCTCTCTCTCTCTCTCTCTCTCTCTCTCTCTCTCTCTCTCTCTCTCTCTCTCTCTCTCTCTCTCTCTCTCTCCTCTTTCCTCTCTCTCTCTCTCTCTCTCTCTCTCTCTCTCTGTCTTTCCCTTACTATCCTCTCTTAATCTCGTACTGTGAATCTCCCTCTTTTTGTTCTCCTGCCATCAACATAACTACTGTTCTCGGCTGTGTGACCTCCTGAACATTATGTTCTTCAGAACGTCTGTTTGCCTCGCACAAAACCTCCACTCTGATCTTTGCTTGTCCACCCTCCTTTTGTTTTCTCTCATACTCCCCTATCTTTCACTTCCTCCCTCTCTCCATCTCTACTTCTCCCTTGTTTCCACTCCCCCCACATCTCTCATCTTCCTCCCCCTTTCTCTCCTTTCATCCCTCTTTCTTTCTCGGTGGTTTGCTGTGGAAGTGGACGTTCCCTGGCTTGTGCTCCCGTCTTTCCTGCTTCCACACATTCCTTCTCCCTGACAGACGTCCTCAGGGCCAGAGGAACATGGTGCTCTCGGTCACAGGCCATAAACACACATCTGCAGTTAGAGCTAAGTACTGTAAACAGCTATGCCTGCTCTCCTGCACCTCTGGCCTGTGTGTTGAGGAGAGAGAGGGCATATCATGGACACTGGAGAGAGTGGACAGAAGAGAAATAGAGCAGAGAAGCAAGAAATGAGAGAGGAGAAAGAGAGAAAGGAGATGGAGAGAAGAGAGAGAGCATAGAGAGGGAACAGTACTCTGGTTCTGTTGAGATCTTGTTTCTGAATTTCTGAGTGATCCCCAGCTTCTTTCATACCTTCTCTCTGTATGAGAGATAGAGAGAGGAAAGAGGGATAGATGAGAGACAGAAAGAGAGAGAGAGAGAGAGAGAGAGACAGAGAGAGAGAGAGAGAGAGAGAGAGAGGGAGGACTCTCCTGCGGGCTGGCTGACCGACAGGGAAAGCCTTTATTTGCTTTGGGAGGTGATCCACAGCAACAACTTCGACTATAACAACAACAGCCTGAGCTATAATGTCCCCTCTGGTCATGGCTAACAGCCACTATGGCAACAGGGATTGTCATTCCCAGAAGGGAGGAAGTTCTGCTCCAAGGTCGGATAATGTCACCAGAGACTGATCAATAATGCACACATAAAAACATGGAGCGATGAACAACCCTGCCTCCTCTCCAGCCTCCTCCCCTCTTCATACCTCTCAGGTGCGCATGTGACAGTGTGTGGACATGCATGTGTGTGTGTGCGTGCACGCGTGTGCGCATCTGTTTGTGTGTGTATTTGCCCCAGGGTTTCTCCCACACAGGGGAGATTAGACTGTCTGACCTCTGCTGTGACCTCACCCCCCGCCCCCAGAGGCCCGCTCAGAGGCCTCCTCTCCATTCAGCACTTACCTCCATCTTTCCCTCCTCCCTTGACCCCCTGTTCGCCCTATCTTACACAAGCTCAGCTTCCCTTCCCCTCCCTCCTCCACCTTCCTCTCTCCTCCCTCCCTCTCTCTCTCCCATCCTCCCTCTGTGTCTAACTTCATTCTTCCTTTCCTCCTCTCCTCCCCTCTCTCCATTCCTCTCTTTCCCAGACCTAGCCTGGTTTGAATAGCCTGCCTATACTGTACCCCCCTGATCTGCTGTTTGGCTTGTACTGCTGAGGATACAGAAAGGAGCAGACAGAGATCAAGGTAGAGAGAGATAAAAATGAGAAGAGGAGAGAGAGAGAGAGAGAGAGAGAGAGAGAGAGAGAGAGAGAGAGAGAGAGAGAGAGAGAGAGAGAGAGAGAGAGAGAGAGAGAGAGAGAGAGAGAGAGAGAGAGAGAGAGAGAGAAAGCAGTGAGGCCAGGGATCAGGCCAGCATAAACCTGGGCCACTGGAAGTAAAATGACTACAGTCTAGGAGCCAGGCCTCCCTCCCTCTCTCTCACTCTCTTAATCTGTCCCATACCTTCCCTCTATCTCTCTCTATCCCTCTCCCTCCTACTCACCCCCCCACCCTCTCTCTCCCTCTCTCTCTTTCTGTGTCGTCCTCTTTGTCAGGCCAGGCTAGGTGCTAATGCCCCACGCCTAGGGTATTAGTACCTACAGGAAGTGGATTACTGGACCATGTAGCCAAGGGACAGAAAATAAGGGAAAAGATGTAGAATAGAAGGGGAGAATACAGGAGAAGGGCAATCAAGAGCTAAAAGTTATTAGAAATCAGAACCAGAATTCCATGGGAACAATATGTCCTTAATGACAAACAAAATCCACTTCCGGTGCAAATACAATCTCTCTTCAGACATTTCCGGTGGTCATTCAAATTTCTGTGAATGATCAGTGTTTCAGTGAAACTGAGGTTAAGTTCTTTGTCAGGGTTCTCAGAAGGGAAGGAGTAAAAATCTTTGTCTCCAATCTGACTCACAAGTCTCATCTTGAACAATCCTTCTAAGAAGAGTATCTAAGGAAGGGCTAGCGAGCAAGCCAACCAAGAGATTGTGAATAAATGAGTTTATTAGCCCTTCATCCCTGGTATGGGGGTAAGGGGAGGAGGGGGGACAGGGGGGAGGGAGAGGTTGATGGAAATTAAATTAAATTTAAGTCTTAGACCTCCTGACTACCCCTACAGACAGACAGACAGGCAGGCAGGCAGGCAGGCAGGCACGCAGACAGGCACACAGACAGACAGGTAGTGTGTCTGGTACATGAATCATTGGTGCTGACAGATGCAAATGAGGAGGGTTACGGCAAGGTACCATTCTGGTGGAGTTGACTTGGGCTGGTGAAAGGTTGGCTTGGTCATTCCATCTCTAGTGGCATCAGACTTGGCTTTTGATCCCATCACATGCACAGACTGCTCTCTTCTTCTAAGTTGTCAGAATAAGTCTCTGTCAGCTCTGGTAGAGAGAACTAGAGCCTGAGTTTCCAGGACAACCCCCCCCCCCCCCCCTTGCCCTTAGTTTATTTCCTGCTTCTTATTACATCAGTGAGCAGGTACAGTCCACACAGAGGACATGAAGGACATTGCATTCGCCAACCAGACATGGGTGGAGAATAATTGTTCTTTGTTGAAGCTGTTTTGCCACAGCAGCTATAATAGCAGGTTATGTAACAAAACCCGCACACATGCACACCCATACTCCAAAGAACACCGTGTACACACATTGACCACTTGTTGCTGGAATTGTCCGTCCTGTAACAGAGCTGTGTGACCACACACACACTCTCACACACACAAACACATGCTCTCTCACACACACACACACACACACACACTCTCTCTCACACACATGCTTGCCCTTGAGGAGATGTCTATTGGACATCATAATCCAAATATTACCTTTAGTAGATACAATGTTCTGTGACTTACATCAGAACGCTCTAGTGTGATTCTGAGAGGTTGACTATCTCCTGTCAGATGATCCTTACTGCTCCTGCAGGAAAGCTTTGATATTATTATAACAACAGGGTTACACAACACCCAGTTTAACATGTGTGACCCAGACATACACACACACACAAATAGGCACACGGCCTTGTGCTGAAATTGTTTCCTCTGTGTGACCGGTTGTGTTTGAGGTTATGTGTGCTGGCATTGGCTGGCCCGTAGCCCGATCAACCCATGGTTGATCATTTACATTTACATTTAGTCATTTAGCAGACGCTCTTATTATCCAGAGCGACTTATAGTAAGTACGGGGACATTCCCCCGAGGCAAGTAGGGTGAAGTGCCTTGCCCAAGGACACAACGTAATTTGGCACGGCTGGGAATCGAACTGGCAACCTTCAGATTACTAGCCCAACTCCCTCACCGCTCAGCCATCTGACTACCTGATCAGGTGTGTGGAACACACCAGTGTGGGTTATGAACAGTGATGTCATGGTTCAGACATCTGAGCGAAGCCTAGTTCAGGCATTTGTCTCACTTCAAGCTCATAGAGCCTTGTCCCATTAAAGGGGTCACATAAATTCTGCACAGACACACACACACACACACACACTCATGTCCGGTACATGTTGGACGATTTCTGTGCTGTTCCCACCCTTGCTCATGGCAGCTTGTCATGGCCACAGCTATGCACCAGTGTCTCTAGTGTTTTCCCTAGTGTTTCTCTACTGTTTCCTTGTCATTCTCTGTGTTGGTCTGTGTTGTGGGTGTGTTTTGTCTATCACCCTCAGATCCCTACACACCTGTGACTCATCACCATCTCATCACAGGGATCTCCCCTGTGAATATATGTTTGCTTCCCTTGTCAGCCTTTGTCTCATTGTCAGTCTCGTTGGTCTGTGCTACCCTGCCTATGTTAGTAGTCTTTCTGGTGGTGTTCCTAATTGTGAGGAGTTGGTTATTTTGTATTCCTGCCTCTACATGTTCCCTGATGTTGCCTCTACCTGATTTTGTGTTTTGGCATTCTTGCAGTTCTGTGATCCTGTCTTCCTGCCTCTCCTGCGTTTGGGTCCAGTTCCCCTGCTACACGCCTGTTACCTCCGTGATGTCTGGATGTTACTGAGGGGGTTTGATAGCCTGCATGCTCCCTGCCTCATGTTGGATGTTTGCTTCTGACACACACACTGGTGGACATACACATATAAACACACATACAGACACAAACATCAATGCACACACACACATAGACTTCAATCCATGTAAACACACACACACACACACCCACACATACCCACACACACAGTAAATCACTGATTTGCTGTCTCCTGCCACCTAGTGGACAACAATGCCGTGCTGCATGCAACATACAGTTACAGTAAACTGCCACCAGGTGGCGACAGAGATCATCAGACAAGCAAAGCCAGCAGCTTTGCACAATCCACCAGCGTTGCAGAATCCAAAGGAGCCCTCAGCCCATGGTTGAGGGCCTATCCCTGCGCCTCAGGACCACAGACAAGAGGTAGAAGCTATATCTGGACATGCTTTCCGACTGCTGTAGATAGTACTGCCCTTACACTTTCACCTTTCTCTCTCATGGAAATCTCAATTTGATAATGAACCATACTCTGCTGGGGTGTAGGAGATCTTACTGAACCGCCATCTTGGATTATTTCCTCTGGTGTTTCTTTTTATATCACACCAAGCTATACTAGGAAGGGCTATCTCTGAGCTAGCACACCGCTCTTCTCCTTTCACCCCCCCTCCTTCTCCCTTCTCCTCCCTCATTCCTCCGTCATTCATACACACTCCATCGCTCATAATTATTCCCCTCTCTCTCTCACTTAGCTCTCTTTCATTCCCCCTGCATCTCTCTCTCTCTCTCTCTCTCTCTCCTCTCCTCCTACCCCTCCCTTCTGAGTAAAAACACTGTGCCCACCACCCAGTCTCAGTCTATTTATACACCAGTCATCTGGTGTGACCTGCATGTGTGCGTTGTCACGCATACCCAACCAAAACTGCCAGTGCCAAGTCAACCACTCAGCTATTCAGCCTGCATGCCAGCCAGTCATTTAACCAATCACTCAGCAGGCCTGCCAGTCTGCCAGGTAGCCAGTCAGTCAGCTATTCAGTTAATCGGCCAACCAGGTAGCCTTCTCTTTGGTTTTCCAGCTACCCACCTTGGCTACCCTCAGCATGTCCCAGGATTCAGAATAGAGCAGATTAAAGTCAGTGGACAAACATGTTGACGTCATTCATAGTTACACACATACTGTACATTGCAAGTATAACACTGTTGTGTAATCACAACAACACTCCAAAACACACCACATACTAACACTCTGCAACCCTACACTTCACAATACTACAAATCACACCACAACCTTACCTAACACACTGCAACACCATACATCACTGCAAAACACACCACAACACCATAATGCAAGAAAACGATCTGATCTGTGTCTGTGTGTGTGTGTGTGCGGAGGTGTGTGTCCATGTGTGTACCTGCACCACTCCCACTCCCAATCCTTCTATAAGGACTCCTACTCCAACCCTCCACACAATGCAGATGCTGATGGGTACAGTCAGGGGGGCAGGGCCCTGTGCCAGGGACTGCAGGTGGCACACTGCTGGGTACATACCCCTCCACACGTCCCCTGCACACCCTGCAAAACCCATCCATCATATTTCCCCAACCAAGGCTACCATCATAGCAATGAATGAGGGGGACCTTCAGAGTACGGTTATAATGGTCGGGAGCACTTTACTCCATCAAAGTGCAGTGAAGTACCTTGTGGATCATGTTCTGTGATGTGACATTGAGGTCATGTAAATGATAGAGTGGTGAATAACGAATAATTGTGACATTTAATCAAAACTGCTGTCCCTGGAGGGGGTGAAAGTCAGAGTGATTGTTTGAGCTGAGAGGGCCAGTGTTGGTGTAAGCTCTTTATACCAAAGGGAGAAGTTTTAGAACCACTTTTACCTATAGAAGAGCCAACTGTATAAAATATTTTAATCAGGGATCTAGAAGGTTTCAGGAAGAAAGTTTCCGCTTGAACCTTGGAGAGTGGACAAGGGTTCTCTATGGAACCTTCCAGACCTTTCTATGGACCATTATCTTTCAGAGGGTTCTTGACAGAAGTTTAACAGATCAGACTTGTGTTGTCAGTGGAAAGTCCAGTCTTGTTTACCAACTGCCTGTAAAACTGCCTGCCTTCTCTGTCATGCCCTGCCAAGGGACAATGGATGAAAACTAGCTAACCGCTAATTCTGGTGCATTTACATGTTTATCAATGTACACTGTCCCTTTTCAAATAAACACATATATAAAACCTCTCACCTGCCAGTGTCCCGTCCAGTCAGACAGCGAGTCAGCTCCACGAGTCTGACGAGCAGATGACTTCGCATTTTAGGATTTACTCAGCATTGTAGGTCTCAGCTGTTCTGTTGTTCGAATATGTTGTCTGAAGGAGAAATTACACACATTGTGTGTGTGGGTGTCTGTGTGTGTGTGTGAGAGAGAGAGATGGAACTTAACCTCTCTGTACTACTGAGGTCAGATACACATTATAGATGGCTCACCCTGTCAATAAACTAGTGAACCTGTGGTATCACATATGGGTTGATCCAGGCTGTCTAGCCTGCAGGGTTACACAATCAGTTCAAAGTTTGCGTTATTTGCCCTCTGCCCTTAAGCACGCCATATCTCTCTCCCACTCCCTCTGTCCCCGTCTTTCTATACCTTTGTATCTCTCAGTCTAGTGTGTGTGTGTGTGTATTACCCAGCCCACACATAGCCTGCCTGTGGGTGCCAGCTGAGGACAGAAGGAGCAGGGATCTCGATGATCGTCCACTAACGTTCTGGTGAGCGGCGAGCAGATGAGCATGGCATGCTGATCTGTGGCAACACCGTCTGACCGCCTAATCCCACGAGGCAAGGCCATAATCCATCAGGCTCCGAGGGGTCACGTGACCTCACTTCCAGCGGCTTCCTGGGGGGTCACGTGACCTCATGTCCTGCTGCTTCCTCCTGACACACACAGATTAAAGATACACTCTAATTTCTGGGTTCAGACAGACAGACAGACAAAAAGATAGATTGATAGATGTAGTATTTGGCTTAACTTTGGCTTCCACAGAGTAAAATTATATTAAACAAAAAGCGGAAGTGAATGATCAACATACTCAAAGATGTATCTGTATTTGTAGGTCATGTTGTCCTGCTACAGGCCAATGACATGTTTGTGTGCACGTGGAACTGGCAGCAGAGCTAGAACGGAGAGAGAGAAAGCGAGAGAGGAGAAGAGAGAGAGGAGGGGAGAGAGGAGGAGAGAGAGAGGTAGAGAGAGGGAGAACGAGGGAGAAAGAGAGAGAGAGAGAGAGAGAGAGAGAGAGAGAGAGAGAGAGAGAGAGAGAGAGAGAGAGAGAGAGAGAGAGGGGCGGGGAGAGTTCTCAGCGCTCACGGGGGGAAAAACAGTGGGCTACTTTTGGATATCGAGGGGAACCTGGCGTACCAAAACGGTTCTCCATTTTCGGTATCAGCCTCACAAACAAAATTCAAGCTACACAAATTGGACGACGTGTTTGTTTTTTTACGATCGGTGAGAGCTCAGAAGGAGCAGGCACTAACAGATAATCCCGGAAACAACTGAGGTCTACACCACGCCGGTCACGTACGCAACTGTAGCTTTGCGTTACTGATAGGTAAGCAATTCCATAACAGACAAGCCTATATCTTTATTTTAGCCCACTATTACCCCTTACATATCATGTAACGTAAACTCTAGGTTCCCATGAATATTTTTTAACAGACAACAATGTAGCCTATTAGTTTTATGTTACAGGGAATAAACACGTGGATATCTAAATGAGAAGGTTGTAGGACGAGTTCATTGACAATGCGTGGATACTAACGGATTTTCTGAGGTTAATTCAGTTCAGCGCGTTTACCCTTCATTATTTTAATATTTAGGCCTAGGTAATAAATCAACAAAATAGATTATTTGATCACAAATTGGGATTTAAGAACTGTTTGCGTTTTTTGTTGTTGCAAATACCCCATCTAGGTTTCCGCAAAAACATTATTATAATGGCCTACCTAACAAATTGGGTGTAGCCTATGACCTTTAGCCTATATGTTGATTGAACAGCACACTCATGACAACTTGGAGATGGTTAGTCTACATTCTCAAAATGTTACATACAAGTCTGGTATACTTAATATTAGTAGCCGACATGGCAGATAAAGCTTGCTTATGTTATGTTATAATTAATATTTAGTAGCCCTAGTGGTAGACCAATAGAGCTTTTAAACAAATCATATTCAGTGTTCTTTTTCATTTGTTTTCAGAAACCTCAAGTTTGACGATCAATTCATCTTGTAATTTAAAGACGAACAAGTAACAATGTAATACTATATTAAGGATGACAGACGGGCGACGCAAGAGATAATTCTTTTCAAAATGAAACTTTGCGATGCTGTGACTACGCGCCTCTCTCTCACAGACAGCAGTTGGGCTGCACACACTCTCTCGTGCAGTGGCCCTGGTAGAGAATGAGGCGAGGACGTGAGCTACGTGCGCACCCAGCCCCCGACGATATGAGATGGAGAGCTTGGAACAGTCGGACCTTTTAAATCCCATCACTGTCCACGGAGCTGTTAGTATTGTCGCCGCGCAGCAGAGAGAGACTAGCGGACTCGTTCTCGGAACAGCAGATCCTCACGTTTTCCAGGCCAACATGGGACTTAACGGTTACTGCACGGCTCCGCTGGGGAGCAGCACGGCCCAGGAGTTATTGGCGGGTCTGGCCTCTCAAACCGTTTACCCCGGGGTCGATGTTCTTAAGAAGCAGTCAAAAGCCGGGCTGCTGCCTTTTAACGGCGTCTCTCCCTCTGCCACGGTGGAAGGAAGTGGCAGCAGGGTTTTGCTGCAAACGCCCAAAGGCTACCACGCGCAGGTGAAGGGGGAGTCAGAAACGCCGAAAGGACTAACTCAGCCGCAAAGCAGCAGAGCGCGGTTCGCGGGGAACGGGGACCAAGCACCGCATGAGATATGCACGCTCCTGATGAAGAGGGCCAGCAGTGACCAACGGATAAGACAGCTCCAGAAACGGAAAGGTGGGGAGAACCAGGACTTCCTGTCGGCATTTGAGGTCAATTGGAGTGTAGGGTCGTTGGGGTCAACAACAAGGGCGGGGTCAGATTCTGAGGAGTTGTCCCAGGACTTCAAGCGTAGACGGCTAGCAGAAGGAGGTAAGCAGTGCGTCCTAGAAACTGCCAAAGCAACCAAGGCGGCCATAGCGCCACTCAGCTTAAACGACAACGGCATTAACCACAGCAACCATAATTGCCAAAACCGTGACACGTCCCCCCAGCCATCCTCCCTCACCGCCACTTCCCCTTGCACCAAACCCTACCCCAACGGACACAGAGCGACACCGGTAAGCCCCGCCACCCTACCGGCACAGACGTCCCCTGTGAAGGCTAACGGTATCCTGGCCCTGCCATCACCGGCTGGCCCTGGCTGGTCTGCAGATTGCGTGGCGCAGCAGTACATCGTGTCCTGCATGAAGTACTACGGAATCTGCGTCAAAGACCACTTCCTGGGGGAGAGGCTTGGTGAGCGCGTGCTGCAGGAAGTTGAGATTCTGAACAGCAGCGGAAAGTTTTGCGGGGGCCAGCTGGTCAGCCAGAGGAGCATCCCGTCTCGGAACATCCGTGGAGACCAGATCGCCTGGGTGGAGGGCTGTGAGCCAGGGTGCGGCGCCATCGGGGTGTTGATGGCGCACATTGATGAGGCGGTCATGCGCAGTGCTGCCAACGGGCAGCTGGGGGACTGTGTCATCAACGGGCGCACCAAGGTGAGGAAGCGAGACTGGTAAGCTGTAATTAGGGAGAGCGGTGGAGAATGGGGGAGGTATGAGTTAAAGATGGAGGAGGAAGGAGAATGGGGGGTGTTGGGGAGGAGAATAGGATTGGTGGGGTAGGAGAACTGGGAGGAGAATGGGTGAGATGAATGTGAAGGCTACCGCTAAGGCTTAAGGAGTTGGATGCGCTTGGGTAAGATGTGAAAGGAGTGATGGCTGTCCTAGTTCTGGTTCTGGTTCTGTTGGTCCTGTCCCCTCCAGTGCCTGTCCCCTCCAGTGCCTGTCCCCTCCAGTGCCTGTCTCCTCCAGTGCCTGTCTCCTCCAGTGCCTGTCCCCTCCAGTGCCTGTCCCCTCCAGTGCCTGTCTCCTCCAGTGCCTGTCCCCTCCAGTGCCTGTCTCCTCCAGTGCCTGTCCCCTCCAGTGCCTGTCCCCTCCAGTGCCTGTCCCCTCCAGTGCCTGTCCCCTCCAGTGCCTGTCTCCTCCAGTGCCTGTCCCCTCCAGTGCCTGTCCCCTCCAGTGCCTGTCCCCTCCAGTGCCTGTCCCCTCCAGTGCCTGTCTCCTCCAGTGCCTGTCCCCTCCAGTGCCTGTCCCCTCCAGTGCCTGTCCCCTCCAGTGCCTGTCCCCTCCAGTGCCTGTCCCCTCCAGTGCCTGTCCCCTCCAGTGCCTGTCCCCTCCAGTGCCTGTCCCCTCCAGTGCCTGTCCCCTCCAGTGCCTGTCCCCTCCAGTGCCTGTCCCCTCCAGTGCCTGTCCCCTCCAGTGCCTGTCTCCTCCAGTGTCTTTCCCCAGGCACACAATGGGGAGGAGGGCTTGGTAGGAAGGTACCCAATCTCTTCTGGCATCAGTGTCTCTCAAGCTTTGAAGATGACTCTGTCAATCCCTATCTATCTCACCCACACACAAACAAGGCATTCTTGTAGCTTAGCTAAAAGGGTGTGTGTGTACGTTGGTGTGTGTGTGTGTGTGTGTGTGTGTGTGTTGGCCTAGATAATCCTGTAGAGTTATGTAGGAGGTGTGTGTTTTTGTTCCTCTTCGAATCATATGAATGACTATCTGTGGATTCTATGAGTCTCTAACTGTACACTTCATTACTAAATAGTTCATCGATCTACTGTACCTCCTCAATTGTTAAAACAGAAACAGAACTGAGGCTGCCTGAAGTGATCTAGAACATAGCCTAGCCTGCTGTCTGGTGTGTGTGTGTGTGTGTGTGTGTGTGCTAGCCTGGTAAGAGAGACGGCCTTTTGACGCAGGTTTGGGTTATCTGAGACCCGTTATGTCACCCCCCCACTCCCGAGCCATGTTCAGACGCTAGTACACTGCATCAATCCAGTTAGTGGTTATAGAACCATCTAGACAGTTGTGTAAACTTCTCTCTGTTGCCCAACGCTCTTCCATGTATCACAGTACACTTACGGCAACAGCAGGTCTCTAGATTACTCAGCACTCATGCTCAAATATTAGCTATCAACTTCATATAAGATGTGTGTATTATATATATATATATATATATATATATATATATATATATATATATATATATATGTGTTCCATTCTCCCTGATGTAGCATTAGCCTGGCTAAGCATAGAGCATGTGTAGGTCAGAGCTATCAGAATAGATTTAGGCTTTACACTTCCACCCCTGCTACCCCCTCTCACCATCTCCCCTTCAGTCCTGCAATTCCTCTCCCGCTTCCTCCTTTCCCCCCCTCGATCATGTGACCTCCCTCCATCTCTCAGAGCGGTGTAGTGAGGAGTAGCAGACTGTATTGTCTGAACAAAACCAGTCACCAAAGGTCTTTGCACCGTGGGCCTTCTCGTCCCCGTTTGATGATGTCATCTTCTTGTGACCTTACCTGACTGAGGACGTTTTCCTCATAGCTGAAGGATGGTTTCTGTTATGCCTGACATGACTATATAGGAGAGAGGTTGATGTAGATGGGAGGATGGAGGAAGGGTGAAAGAGGCAGGGGAAGAGGAGGGAGGGGGAAAGTGAGGTTGAGGAAAGGAAGGGTAGGAAAAGAGGAGGAAGTGAGGACGATGCACCTAAATTGCAAGGTCACTGCACATTTCTTCACAATCTGTAAAAACTTCCTCCCTTTACCAGGGCAAAACCAGTTCCTCCTTTGCAATCTATAAGTCTACTTTTCTTATTTCCCACTATCCATTTTCCAACTCTGCCCTTAGTTTTTGCCCCTCTCTCTCTCTTTCTTTCCATCCCCTCTTCCATGCTCTCTTTCTCCTATGTATTATCATCCTCTCTCTAGCTAGCCTGCCAAAATATTTCCCCGCTGTTTCCTTGGTAACAGGACCATACAGAGAAGCTCTGCAGTGTGTGTATTTGTGTGTGTGTGAGAGAGTTAGTGAGTGTATAAGTGACTTGGTGTTTGTGTTCGTGTAAACGTGTGTGTGTGCAGGCGCCAGAATAATGCCACCACAGCAATAGGATGTGTCTTCTGGACCGGGAGTCCGGCACACACTGAGTAGGCACAAAACGGCTTTAACAGAGAGGGAGAGAGAGAAGGAAGGCTAGAGAGAGAGAGAGAGAAAGTGAAAGAGGAGAGGTGAGACGAGGACACTGGTGAAAAAAGAGAAGAGAAATATCGGTACAGTATGTAACCTACATGGAGCGAGAGACCTGGGAGGGAGTCTGGAGGGATGAGACCGGGAGGAGATGGAAAGATGGAGACAGAACACTTAATGAAGAAGTACAGGAGAAGAAATCGAGGTGTAGGGAAAGACGAGAGACAGGGTATGAGAAAAAGAGAGGGGGATTGATGAGAGAAGAGTGTGGGGAAAAGATGGAGAGAGCGAGGGGAAAAAGAGTAAGAGTAGGGTATAGAGTGATAAAGGCGGAGACTTGGTGTCTGAAAGAGAGAGAGAGAGAGAGATTAAGGAGCTCCAGAGCTAGGGAGAAATACATGAATATAAAGAAAGAGAGGGCTAGAGAGAGAGAGAGAGAGAGACATTGTTGGAGCTGCTTGAGTGATGCGGCAGCCGTATCATAATGAATGTCTGCTGCAGACTGTCCTCATATGCCTCTCTCCTAGCAACTAAGCTCACACGCACATCCTGACACGCATACACACACACAAGCAAACACATGCCCACACACAGACAACCCTATCAGAAGAAGTGTATTACATGCATCACCTACAGTAGCATCGTGTCGCAGTTTAGATAGCAGCTAACATCACAGCCCTTTGGAGTATAGTTAACTAGCAGCTAACATCAAATCCCTTTGGAGTATATTTAACTAGCAGCTAACATCAAATCCCTTTGGAGTATTAAACAGCTAGTAGCTAACAACTCATCACGTAAGAATATATCTAGCAGCTAACAACCCCGTACAATGGCAGTGTAGCGGTGCAAGTAACTAGCTGGCACTCCGACACACAGAGGCGTTGTGTCTCCAGCTGGTACATTGACTTGGAATGAGGATGAGAGCACCAAGTAGATAAATAGAGGATGTATGCAATGAATCAGCTCCGTGTAGAATGCCCAATTCAACCCTTAGAAGTAATTTAATGTCATTAACCGGGCTGAATGGTTTGGTAGATTTCACCTTTCCACACTGTGTAGCTGATTTGGCTTTGTGCTGGACATACATTTGTAGCACTAGTAGGAAACTGCACCTCCATGACAAACACACACACGGATAGTGTGTTTTGCTTTCTGCCTTACGTTGAAAACACAGAACAACAGAAATGAACAGGAATGAATGCATTGCATGTCCATAAAACCACAAGCAAACTGCCTGGTCAGAGTGGGGATCTCTGGTTTTTGTTGAGGCAGAGGCAGAGTCAGAGGCAGACTGGTGTTGAATTGAGGAGTGGAAAGGTTGTTGTTGAGGTTCTGGTGGAAATGACTTCATCTTTTCAGGATTGTGGAGATCCAGGACGGGATGAGTCAGTGCTTTGCTGAGGAGAAAGGCCAGGCTGTGGTTTTGTGTGGCACACACACACACACACACACACACACACACACACACACACACACACACACACAGAGAACTCCCTGCTGCTTATCCCTCTCTCCCACTCTAACTTTCTCAAGCTCGATTTCCCCCCTCTCTCTTTCAATCTATCCCTCCCTCCCACCCGCTACCACTATAACCCTTTCCATATTTATTTAACTTTGCTCTCAGAGAACAGATTGTTCTCTCGATCTGTCACCGTGGCAGCCAGCATATCTCTGTGGGAACGAATGCAGGTGGCACACTGACAGACTGGCAGGCAGGGGCACTGCCCCTTAGACTGGCAAAGAGGGGGCAGATCAGCAGAGAAATGGATGGAGGAGAGGGTGATAGTATCGGAGCGTGTCGAATCATGCTGGTGTCATGCAGTTTAACAGACCCTGGTCTATAGAGGACAGCATGTGTGTGTGTGTGAGTGTGTGTGTGTGTGTGTATGTATGTATGGGTGTGCGTGAGTATGACCGAATGTGTGAGTGAGGGTGTGTGTGTGGATAGTATCATTCAGTTGCTGTAGGCTAGGGTTGTGCCGTCTCTGCTCTGATATAGTTCATGTTAATTGGGGCTAATTATGGTTGTTAACAGTGAAAACTGCCTTAAGCTGAGATCACCAGCAATGACTGTGTTTGTGTGTCTTTAGGTGTGTGTGTGTGTACGTGTATGTATGTATGTTTGAGAATGAGAGAGAGCGAGAGAGGGTGTTTTTAAGTGAAACTGAAAAAGTTTGTGTAATCAAACTTTGAATGTGTTTGGATATCATGTGCGCACACACAACCATGCAGAAAGACATTGCCCGCACACACACACACACACACTGGCTAGGCACATACAAACATGAAAGGCACTTTCAGGAACACACTTACAAGACTATGACAGTGAATGAGAGGAGTTAAAGGGCCCACATTTGAAGAGTCTTGAACAGAAAACAAGAACCAGAGCAGGTCTCTGGTCTAGGAGGTCCCCACCCTCCTGATCTGTCTGTGACTGCTTCTGTTCGAGCTGGCTGGCTGACCTGCTGACTAACTGGCTGGCTGGCTATTTAGCCTGACTGTGGAGGTGGTATACTGTGCAGGGTCAAGTGGTTTGCCAATGTGGGTTAGTATTAGCTATTACAATTACATTAGAAAGGAAACAGAGTCATTATTATCTCTCTCCCTGTCTCCCCCTTCCCTCTCTCTCTTTCTCTCTTCAGGCCATGGTTGCGTGTTACCCTGGCAACGGCACAGGTTATGTCCGCCACGTGGACAATCCTAACGGAGACGGGCGCTGCATCACCTGTATATACTACCTGAACAAGGGCTGGGATGTCAAGGTACACACACACACACCTACCTGATAACCCACATCAGCGTGTATCATCAGAAGATGGAATACTAAAATCATTTTGTGTGTGCTTGGCTGTGTGTGTGTGTGTGTGCATACGTGTGTGTGTTCCCAGGTTCACGGAGGCCTGCTCCAGATATACCCAGAAGGTAAAAGTGTGGTCGCCAACATCGAACCGCTGTTTGACCGTCTGCTCATCTTCTGGTCTGACCGCAGAAACCCACACGAAGTCAAGCCAGCCTTCTCCACCCGGTGAGGCACGGAGCTGTCAAGGCTGGTCGTGGAGGTGTCTAGGAGAGGTGGTCAGTGGCATGCATGAGTCGGATCAAACCCCGGAGAGGTCGCGTGAGGGAGGAAGTGACCCTTCCGAGTGATGTGTTCATATCGTGGACACATGCGTACATGCGCACACACACTGTTAAACAGCAGGTTTAACTATAATCGATATTACTCCCTCACAAACACTTCCTCCTCTGCTCCACTCTGCTTCCCTCTCCTCTTTACACTTGGAAGGAGGTAAGGTTGAGGACAGGAAGTGTGTGTTTCCTGAACAAGTCAGTGGGGAGATTGTGAGACTCAAGCCCTGGGGGGTAGGGTGTGTGTGGAGGGGGGGGGACTTGGGTAGGGTGTGTGTGGAGGGGGTCAGAGAGACAGGAATAAACAACTCAACCCCAGAGAGAGACCTACAGGAGAGACCAGGAGAAACCATTAACACTGTCCTGCCCTGACCCTGAGCTGACCATGTCTAACATCCTTCTCTCTCCTCTGCTCTGCTCTGTAGCTATGCCATCACAGTTTGGTACTTTGATGCCAAGGAGCGGGCAGACGCCAAGGAGAAGTATCGTCTGGGTGAGTGCAGCATGGAAGCTTTAAAAAGATATAGTTGTTTTATAGTTTGAGTTAGAGTTCTGTCTAATCTTCCTGTTCCATGTTCTTATAGTTCCGTCTGTTCTATAAGGCAGCCATAGATTTCATAAAGCCTTTCATTCAATTCATTCAAATATCTCTTAGATTTTCTTTCAACCTTTTATTTTAATATTAACCTGTCCTCTGTCCTGTTCTCTTTATCTCCATAGCAACTGGTCAGAAGGGTGTTCAAGTGCCTGTCACTCAAAGCAACCAGACTTAAATCTCAGCCAATCCCTGAAGTGCGTTGTGAACGTGCCTGCGCCTGCTGCTATTGGACGGCTGTTTTTAAAAAGGGAGACAGTTTAACCCGCTTGCTGTGTCCACACTGGATCCTCCACAGCTTAGCTGTGTGGATGTATTCCGCTGCATCTCATTGGACAGTCGAGTGAATAAGGGCGGAGACAACACAGTGTATCGGTCAGGGTGGTGACAGAAGGAAGCGGGGCCAAGAGAAACTCAGGTGGTGTCTTGACAGAAGATGATGAAGATGATGAAGTCAGAGAACACTAACTGAACAGACTATCATTTGCTGTTGATGTTTGGGTGGCTTGTTAATATTCAGCTGTGTTCTAATGTAATGAACTAACAACATCTGTCTGTGAGCAGACAGATGTTGCAACCGCAGTAGCAGGTTGTCTGTCCTTCAATCAGGAACTACATCTCAGTGGCTCGGAACCAAGACCTCAGGATAGGCTCAGATTTAGGCACACCCCCTCCCATCAGGGCACATCCTAAGAGGAAGTGGCATCATAGTAAGTTAGTTATAACATATCCTATATTGCTTTTCCACTCCATGGTACTGGCTCGAATCGACTATACTTGCCTCTTTTGATTTTCTGCCGGGCAAACCTGGTAGCTAGTACCTGGTACTTTTTCTTGGTATCACCTCCATTGAGGTTCCAGGTGAGCTGAGGTGAATTTTGTGCGACGTCGCTATGATTACCAGTGGGGGTATTATCTGCAGTTGAAAACGAGGTAGACAGACCTACCTAGTACCTACCTACCAAAAGCGAGTCAAGTCAAGACGGTACCATGCGTTGGAAAAGTGGCTCTAGTTTGCAATAGACTTTTAAAACCGCTTCTGAGTCTGAAACCAGAGATGAGATCAGAACCCAACAGCAGAGAGAAGAAGAGGAAGGTGCTTGTTCTAGAACATCCAGGTTCTGGGTAAAAAAAAGCGCCAGTTCTACAACTGAAAACTGCTGAATTCTCGTCCACTGTAGAGCTGGGTTGGTGGGGCCAGGTGATGGGCAGGTTCAAACTAGCACCGTGGCCAATCAGTCGTCAACTGTTGGTTCTTTCGTCAGCTCTGAGGTAACATGACTGAGACAGCATGTTGTGACTTTATACTTAAACATATAAAGTCACAAGCACAGACTGTAGCAGCCTGGAAAGACTGACTTGCTTAGAGTGTATGTGTGTGTCTCTGGTCCTCTCATCTTAGTATGTGTGTGTGTAGGTGTAGAACTGGTAGAGAAATACTAAGAAAAAAGCACTTTATGGATTGCCATGCCATGCTAGAAACAAACTGCATTGAGGTAGACAGGCTTGTATGCTGTACATGACATGGTTCCTCAGACACAATAGCAACTCAAATAATGACAATAAACAATCAAAAGTTTGCCTAATTTTGTCTCTGAACCTTTGCAGTATTTAATTAAAAACCTTTCTGTTTTTGTACAAAAACATGATTTTTGTCTGAATGGGTAGTCAATGAAAGTTGATTTTTGAGCATCACTTTCCTCTGTCCTCATTTTGTTTCTGTCTCACACACACACACACACACACACACGCACACAAGTGTGGAGGTGGATGACATCAGCTTCGTCACAAAATGTTCCTTAGACCAGAATAAACCCACAATATCATTTACAATACCATCTCTCTTTACCCCTCCCACCCCCTTATTCCAGCAAGCAAGAGCAGAAACCAAAACACAGACCCCAACTGCACACTATTTGTTAGAAAGACTATTTGTTATGCAGGCTGATAGTATTTCTGACTGGTCTGCTAAATGTATTGTTGGCAGCCTTATTTGGTTGGCTGGTTTGCTAAGGAAGGGAGTTGTGTGTGAATGCAGTGTGTGTACAGAGGGAGATGTGGGTGTGTGTGTGTGTGTTTATGACAGGATGTAGAGTGTGTTCTCTCTGTCCAGGGGTCTGTGGCGTTTGCGTGACTGGAAGAGAGACATGAGGTTCAGCTGCTCATCACATCAAAGGCCCGGCCTTCCTCAAAGCCCCCCTGTCAGCACGCGCACCATACTCCTCACGCTAACCAGTCATCAGGTGGGGCGGCTGTGGACGTTGTTGTCCCCGGAGACGACCAAGACACAAAAGGAACACACCCCACACAGGGACAGGCAGGAAAAGGACCGGGGACTTCATATAAGTGAACACACACACATAGTACACACACCCACTCAGACACATACCCACACGCAGACACACACCCACACACATACACTGAGGAAACAAAATTCCTTAGAAATTATGATTCATCTTGCTTGGCTGGATTTTCTTGTCGAAGAGCGCACTCATGCGGCTCTACGTTCCTAATACAAGTGGCAGGGTTTACTTGCTTTGGCCTCAGAGGAGTTTTTCAACCCAAAAGAGACAGCAATCCAATTGAACTATTTTCAAATATGGAATTAGAATAAAGTCAGAATCAGGCTGACGTTATTTTATCTATGTTATCTATTTCCATACGAAACGCACGATGGCGCTATAATCAATGGGTCTCAACATCTTCATCGACATGCTCTTCCTGGTTTTGTTTTCAGTGTCGGAGTTCAGAGGGCACTGCGGGGTCGTGTTATGTTTTCGTGAGCAATGGCTGCCTTAAGTTGGTATACGAGAAGGCAGCTACCGCAGTTATTGTCCCAGTTTGCCAGGGTTGTCAGACAAGCCCGCCCGCAATATCTCGGAGGACTACCGGTGAGGAGAGTGCACGGGTCGGTGCGGAACTGGGTGGCGGAGAAAGGACCATGGGGGAAGAGTCGGACACCGGAGCAACAGCAGTATATCTTCACAGAACTAGACAAGGCAGATGCTTTGGTAGGGTTTATATACATTTATTGTATCTAAAATCTATAAATCAAATAATTATAATGAAATATTATGTCCTGATGATCACAATTCTGCTTATTTTCTCTCGTCGGGCAGATGTTGAGGAAATCTCACGAGACAGGTATCCCATGACAGCTTATCTTCATATCAGTGTGGTGTCTGATGTGTGGGGAAATTATGTCCTGTTCCCGTTTTATGCTTTCTCTTTTGTTCTCTACTCTGGTTCAATATACTCTCTACCCTGATATGTTCTTTTCCCTGATTCTATGTTCTCTACCTTGGTTATATGCTCTCTACCCTGGTTATGTTCTCTACTCTGTTTCAGGATTTCTGTCATGGTTCCGTAATGGCCTGCTGGCCACTGGTATTGGGGTGATAGCGTTCGTCCAGAGCGAGGTTGGCCGAGAGGCAGGATACGGTACGTATAGGAGGTGGATACTAGGTCTCCAGAGAGACTTAGACAAGAGGACAGATGTGAGAATGTTTCAGTAGAAAAGATGATCAAACACCACAGTAAGTCTGTCTGAACCACCGGTGAAAGGTCTTACAGCTCATAACTTTTCCTCCTCTCTCACGAGTACCGCTAGAGAAATGTACCATGTAGTATGCTCATATGCCACTATGCTATCTTACTACTAGATTACCACTAGAGTACTCTTGGAGTACTGTTAAAGTACTGTTAGAATTTTGCCAAAGTCTGCATCCTTAGAATACTGTTAAAAAAACTGTTTTTTTTACTGTTCTATCACTGTCAGAGCACAGTCAGAATACTGAGTTGGAGGACTGTTTGATGACCTGGGCCTGGTTTCAGTGGCGCCCTCTGGTGCTTGATAGGAATATGACTGTTCCAGTTTACAATCTCATCTGACTCCTCTCTCTCTCTCTCTCTCTCTCTGTCTCTCTCTCTCTCTCTCTCTCTCTCTCTCTCTCTCTCTCTCTCTGTCTCTCTGTCTCTCTCTCTGTCTCTGTCTCTCTCACCTCCTTATTTCCACCCTCCTCCTCCAGCCTTCTTCATCCTGGGGGGGGTGTGCGTGTCGTTTGGGGGGGCGTCCTACGTGGGCAGCCTGCTCACTCTGAGGAAACTTCTGCTCCTCTCTCTGCCCGCTGTGCTGCTTCACTGCGCCGTGGTGGGCAGCGTCGCCCTCTTCTGGCTGTGTGCGGTAGCGCTCTACATCGGACGCCTGGAGGTGGAGATCATCCACGAGGATGAGGAGGAGGACGAAGGGAGCGACGAAGGCTCAGAGTGCCAGGAGTGCCGTGACCGGCGGGACCAGGAGAGGGGGGGGCACCGTTCCCATGACAACAAAGGCCAAGACAAGTAGAGAGAAGAGGGATGAGGTGTGTATGTGCGTGTGTATGTGTGTGTGTGTGTGTGTTGTATGCTGTTTGTGCACCAGGACTTCAGCGTAGCTTGATTCTGTACTTTCGTAGCTTACTGTCTCCCTCTATTGCTGTGTGTGTGTGTGGGTTTGATTGACTGACTTTGATTGACTGACTTAGAAAATAGACCTGCCTTGTGTACTGAGGGTAGTGAAGTGTGTGTTTGAGAGGGAGGGTCTTATACCTTAGTAAACGCTCTCAAACCTCCAAAGATGAAAATCAGCTGTCCAGGTAAAAAATGTATCAGATAATTAAAAAACCTGCTGCTTTATTTTTTTTGTATTAAGTCGTAAGCTTCATCCAGAATTATTATTGTCTAAAGTAGGTGGCTTTTTGAATTATTATTTTCAAAGGAACATGCATGATTCACATTCTCTCGCTCGCTCGCTCGCACGCGCACATACACACACACACACACACACACACACACACACACACACAGTGCCTCCTGTAAGTGTATATGCACTTAATCATGTTTACATTCAAAATCAGAGAGCACTGTTCCAATTCTCTTCATAACCGTGATAGACTAACAGCATCACTCCTCCTCTCTCTCTTCCTCCTCTTCCATCTTTCTTGCTCTTCCCTCTCTCTCCTCTGTCTCTCACTCTTCATCTCCTCTCTCGTCCTCCCTCTTTCCTCGTCCTTCCTCTCTCCACTTTCTCTCTAATCACCCACCTGGACCCCCTGTAGGTTGCAGCTGGTAGCTAGTTAGTTACCAGAGGTTCAGCTGATGTCAGGTCAGTGCAGGCGAGGGAGTGGTGGTATATACTGTGATAGACGCAATCTACAATCTGCTCTCAGATCTGTTTATCCACACAGTTGTTGATTCCTGTAACGAGACTGTATTTGTAATGACTTGGTTTGCAGTTCACTCATGCGGACGCACATGAACGTTTTCTTTTTCCACAGTCTTGTGTCTGGAACATCAGAGGGAATAGTAGCAGTTTTTAGTATTTTTATTTGACAAATAAATTGCTGTAATTTTGAATGATAATTTCTGAGATTTGTGTGTGTGAGGCTCCAGTTATGTTATCCAGAAGGTTTGTGTCTGCATGATTGTCGGAGCATCTACCTGTGATGTCAATAAACAGTTAACCTGATTTGATCCTTGAGTTTTGGTGAAAGAAAATATTGGGTGTGTTTCTGTGTACAGCATGGGCTGCATGTTTGTGAGTCCATCTTAGCTGGGTGTGTGTGTGCAAATAAGTCCAATTCTTTGTGTGCCTATTCATGTTTCTGTTAGGGAGTGTCAGTGGAGGTGTGTGTGCCATGCCTGTAGCCAGCTGTGGTGTGTGTGTGTGTGCCATGCCTGTGTGTGTGCCATGCCTGTAGCCAGCTGTGGTGTGTGTGTGTCATGCCTGTAGCCAGCTGTGGTGTGTGTGTGTCATGCCTGTAGCCAGCTGTGGTGTGTGTGTGTGTCATGCCTGTAGCCAGCTGTGGTGTGTGT
>NC_085028.1:7598779-7618779 GCF_963692335.1 Osmerus eperlanus
TGGCAGGGTAGGGGGTTTGGCCAGCAAACCCTGCAGGAAGTCCCACTCCACACTCACACACTTCCCTTCACTGACGAATGGCATAGTCGCCATCCTCCAATCACACGGCCAAGCCACCTCTAGCGCAGGCTTTGATTGGCCGAAGTTTTGACAGGCTCAGACCCCCTGCAGGAGAGAAGGATGGTAGGAAACAGAGAGCGAGACAGAGAGAGAGAGGGAGAGAGAGAAGAACAAAAAGATGGATAAACAGAACAAAAAGATGGATAAACAGTAATCATGTGATCTCAAGGTCAGGGTGACCCCCAATCATATTCAAAAAGTTAAAACAAATCTTTATCAAGTAATGTACAAGTAGACACAGTTAACCCTGCCCTCCATGCTGCTTTTCTCCCCTTCTCCTCCTCTACCTTTCCTCTCCTCCCCTCTCTCTCATAGAGAAATGATGTGTTGACATTTAAAGGGCCAGAGTGGCCCTCAGCAGTCTGGTGTTATGCCCTGAGGCCAGTTTTGCCCTCTCTTCTCCTCTCTTCTCCTCTCCTCTACTCTCCTCTCCTCTCCTCTCTTCTCTTCTCTTCTCTTCTCTTCTCTTCTCTTCTCTTCTCCTCTCCTCTCCTCCCCTCTACTCTACTCTCCTCTTCCTCTCCTCTCTTCTCCTCTCCTCTCTTCTCTTCTCTTCTCTTCTCTTCTCCTCTCATCTCATCTCCTCTCCTCTCCTCCCCTCCCCTCTCCTCTCCTCTCCTCTTCCTCTTCCTCTTCCTCTTCCTCTCTTCTCTTCTCTTCTCCTCTCCTCTCCTCTCCTCCCCTCTACTCTCCTCTTCCTCTCCTCTCCTCTCTTCTCTTCTCCTCTCCTCTCCTTTCCTTTCCTCTCTTCTCTTCTCCTCTCCTCTCCTCTCATCTCCTCTCCTCTCCTCTCCTCTCCTCTACTCTACTCTCTTCTCTTCTCCTCTCCTCTCTTCACCTTTTCCTCTCCTCTCTCCAAACCCAGACCAGAATATGTTGCGTGGAGCTAGGCTGGACATTACGGCTATCCTCTCCACACACACAGTGCGCACTACCACCGCCACACACACACACACATCCTGATTGAGCGACATGGCGACCGTTTTGTCCCGTACCTGTGTGTTTATCTCTTAATTGACCCTATCTGTCCTCCATCTAATCTCCCCCTCCATCTCTCCGCCTCTCTATCTCTCCATCTCCCTCCCTCTATCTCTCCCCCAGTCTGTCTATCTCGGCAGACACACACAGATGGTAATGGACAGGGCCTGGCGAGTAATTATTCAATCTGCCTCATAACCTTGTCTCAGGTTGGGCGCCCGTTAATGCAGTCCTTCATACAGAGCCGTGTGTCTGTGTGAATGTGTGTTTGACTGCTAATGCCTCCCATCACTTGGGGACCAATGTCAAACGTGTCACCTCTGGTGTGTGTGTGTGTGTGTGTGTGTGTGGGTGTGTCCTGAACACACGTCTGGGTCACAATGGACTGACCCATGTTTCAAACACAGAACACTGTGCAGGGCATAACACATCAATTTAGAATGATGTAAGACTGTGTGCTCCAACTGTGTGTTTGAGAGGGAAAGATATTTCCATCAAAAGTAGGTGTGTATCCATTTCAAATCAGATGTTTGTATGTCTTTGTGTGTACCTTTGAATGGGCATACATACAGTAGTGTGATTGTCCTTCCACATGTGTGTGTGTGTTCCCAGTACTAGGTGTTCACTGGGTACTCTGAGAAGCTGCTTGTTCTTCTGTCCTTCCCTCTACATCCCTCAGACCTGTCCTTCTCTCATCACCCTCTCTCCTCATCCCTCTCTCATCACCCTCTCTCCTCATCCCTCTCTCCTCATCCCCTCTCTCATCATCCCTCTCTCCTCACCCCTCTCTCCTCATCCCTCTCTCATCATCCTCTCTCTCATCACCCTCTCTTCATCCCTCTCTCCTCATCCCTCTCTCCTCATCCCTCTCTCATCACCCTCTCTCCTCATCCCTCTCTCCTCACCCCTCTCTCCTCATCCCTCTCTCCTCATCCCTCTCTCCTCATCCCTCTCTCCTCACCCCTCTCTCCCCACCCCTCTCCCTCTCTCCTCACCCCTCTGTCCCCAGCCCTCTCTCCTCACCCCTCTCTCCCCACCCCTCTCTCCTCACCCCTCTCTCCCCACCCCTCTCCCTCTCTCCTCACCCCTCTCTCCCCACCCCTCTCCTTCTCTCCTCACCCCTCTCTCCTCACCCCTCTCTCCTCACCCCTCTCCCTCTCTCTCCCTACCTATCCTCACTTCCCAACCTTTTAGCAATGACACTAGGCCCCCTCTTTCCTCTCCTGGCCTCACTCCTTCCTCTCCTCTCCCTACTCTCCTCTACCCTACTCGCCACGCTGAAGTGTTCCTTCACTTGGCTCCAGGTCTGTTTGTTTTCAGCAGGGACCTTTAATTACACCCTCCAGCTGTCAGGCCTTCGTTAGCACACACACAGACACACACACAAACTCCCCCTTAACTCCCTCATAGCCCCACCCCACTCATGGAGGGTGCAAATGAACACATTTAAGTCAAGCATCACGCATGCTATGGTACCAGCTCCCCTGACTCCCCTAGTTAGGGATAAGGCTGTTCTATCCCGGTTCTACCCCCCCCCCCCCCCCCCCCCCCCCACCCCCCCCCCCCAGAGCCCTGGAACCAGGCGTGGAGATGGGGTAGACCAGGCTTAGATAGGGAACAAGGAATAAATGACTGGCTCAAGAATAAAGTAGATGAAAATAGAATGGAATATACAGAATAATAACTCCACTTATCAGAGGAATCAGTTGAACTATTTCTTTGGTGAAAAAGAAAACCTTGTCAACGACACTTAAATACCTTTATATTATGCCTGGAATGTTTGTTATTCTGTCTACAAAATAGAAACCATTACTTGACACAGCTAATACATAGCATTAATAAACATGAATGTTCTATCAGAAGCCTGATGATGTTCTACAGGGCAGTGTTGGGAGAGAAACCAGCTGGTTTTCAGGTCTTGGAGTAAAGATTTGGAGGTGTAGCTTTGATCCGGAAGTAAGGGGGGGGGGAGATTTGTGCTGGACTCATACATAAAAAACGGATTATTATTTAATGTGTGATGGATGATTTGTCAACCAGTAATCAATCGACATCTGCAGTCAAGAGCTCACTGAGATCATGATCATATCTCTCTCTCCCCTTGTTCCTCACTCTTTAGCTCTCTTTCTCTTTCTCTCCCTCTTTCATTCTTCCTCTTTCTTTTTCTCCTTCTCTCTCATTCATCCTCTCTTTATCCTTCTCCCTCTCTCTCTCTTTATCCTTCGCCCTCTCTCTCTCTCTCTTTCCTTCTCCCTCCCTCTCTCCCTCTCTCTCCTCAGTATTCCTCCCCCTATCAGAGCTGTGACCTTGAGGACTCAGCATCGTTCTCCAAGGTTCCCTCCAACTCTCTGAGGAAAGGACACCCCCCCCTCCCCCTTCACCCCTGCCCCCCCCACCCCGCCCACACCCCTATCCTTACTCCTCCTCACCCTATCTGTTCTCACATCCAAAACAGCTCCTTTCTCCATCCCTCCCTCACTCAACATCTCTCTTTAACCCTCCCCCCATCCCCATCGGATCATTAATTATCTAATGGAATCAATACCATGTTAGATTAAACCAGCATGACCTCGCCCGCCCCCAGGTATCGGCACGGCGACGGGGAAGGATGGAGGGCTGGAGGGGTGTATGATGAGGCGGGAACGAAGGGGTGTAAAAGAATGACTAGAATGTAAGACAGCAGGAGAAAAGGGAGGCTGACAGGTTTCTAACTAATTACTGACAGGAGAGGGGGATGAGGAGAGAGAGAGAGAGAGAGGGGGGGGGGGGGAGGGGGAGGGAGGGACATACAGTAAGGTGTGTTACTGTAACAGAAGTAGGTAGAGTGAGGAAAGAGGGAAGAGAGAGGATGATAGATAGGGAGGATGGAGTTGTGTATGGATGGAGTGATATACATAGAGAATTGCTAATGTTCACCTACGGTGATCAATACTGCTCCCAGTCTTGTTTTACAGAGGATCTGAGAGGAGCAGCAGAAGCTTGGTCCTCCTGGACCCCCACCCCCCCACCTCACCCCACCTCAACCCCCCCCCCCACACCCCCACACCCCCACACCCCCAACCCACTGACTGGTCCAGGACTGACACAAATAACCCCACACACACAAACATACACAAATACATACATGCCCTGCCTGGGAATTGCTTATATCGATAATCACTGTCCAGATAGAAAGATAGATAGATAAACAGACAGACAGGTAGACATATATAGATAGATAGATAGATAGATAGATAGATAGATAGGTAGATAGATACAGTAGAATGAGATCCAGCAGAGAAAGCCTGTGAACCCTGTCCTCCTTCAGGCTAAAACGACATCAGCACTGACCTCCACAACACCACAGACCACAGACTACAGGGCAACACACAGGGTCATACACACACATACTTTCGCTTAACACGTTACTAGCACTAATACACATTTGTTCCAAACAATTATGAGCACAAACACATCTGCTGTAAAAGACACACACACAAATATACACTAGCATGCACTCACACACACACACTAACACACACACCAGTGCAACACACACACCAGCATATTGTATGTAAGTTGTGTGGTTATGTAACTTGTGTAGGAGTGTTTGAGTGAACAGCACACTACCTGTTGTGGTTGCTGCCCTGCTACAGTGTGTTCCTACTCAGGTCATGTGTGTTCAGGGTCCACACCCTGAACCACAGTACTGCCAATGGTCCATCTGCACATGCTTATCTGGTCGGTCTGTCGGTTTGTCTGTCATTCTGTCTGTTCATCTCTTGGTCTGTTAGTCTGTCTGTTTATCTGTCTGTTAGTATATCTGTATGTTAGTCAGTCAGTCTGTCTATTTATCTGTCGGTCTATTAGTTGGTCTGTCTGTTGGTCTGTCTGTTGGTCTGTCTGTTGGTCTGTCTGTTGGTCTGTCTGTTGGTCTGTCTGTTGGTCTGTCTGTTCTTCCAGCAGTCTCTCTGTTGGTTTGTTTGATGTGGTAGCCAAGTGTGATTGTGTACAGAAGTCACTAAACTCAGATTTGATGTATGTGAAAGTATGTGCTTGCATTCCTGACTATTCAGGAATCTGTGATTGTGTGTGTGTGTGTGTGTGCGCGTGTGTGTGTGTGTGTGTGTGAGAGAGAGAGTGACAGCAGGCCTTATGTAAGAAGGCACAGAGGTCCAGAGAGGACAGACTGGGCGAGGATCAGGTCAGCAGAGTGTGACACTAAACACTTCTCTCTGACACCCAGCTGACACCCTCTGTCACACACACACACACACTGTCCGTCAATGTCCCAAACACACGTCGCGCCCGTGTGTGTGGTCTGGCTACCTGTGAGTGCCGGTGGGCATGTCATCTTTTGACCATCTTTGAGTCAACGCTGTCTATACTCTGTCTCTGGATCATTCTAATGATATCTCTCAGGTCTGGTAATCCAGACCAGATGATTTGAGATCTCTGCAGTAGATGCTAGTATCCACTTCTGGTAATCAACATCAATATGTTACCTTGCCAGGTATCAATTCTTTCATGATATTATATTCTTTCTTTCTCTGTGTCTTCTTCCCATTTTTTTCTCGTTCTTGCTCTCTTTCTCTGTCTATATGTACATGGATCTCTCATTCTCAAACACACCCACACAACACCTCTTCTCACGCACAGTATTATAGACCTTGTCTCTGTAACCATGTGAACAAGTTTGTATCTCTCACTCTCAAACACACACACACACACACACTTCCTCTCTCACGCGATCTGAAAGACCTGTCTCTGTAACCATGTGAATATGTTTAAAAGTCTTGCAATGCAAGTGGTCTCTGGTGCCTGGCATCATTCAGACGCAGCGAGTGGGTCTCTAGACAGGGTGTTGAGTACACTGTCAAGGTTGTTTAGTAGACACAGCATGGAGAGAACATCTACAGTAGAGTCTGTACTGACTGTATCAAAATAAACGATATACTAAACTATATATTACTGTAAATGAAGTACTAGACCACATACTTAACGGTAAGGACACAATATACAATTCACCAAACAACGTACTAAACTTGATCAATGTTTAATTAATTTCTAAAAAATCTAGTATTGATAAAGTGCCCCTTTACGCAAAACAATCCAGTCAAGATGATATACAGTAAATAAGGTGATGTCCAGACAGACAATCACCACAATACAATAATGTTTTCATCTGCATAGAAATATAAACTAGTGGTTGTGTTTGTTGGTGATGTTGATGACTACTGTCTGCTTGCAAGTGTGTGTGTGGGTTTGCGTGTGGTGTGCGTGTGTGCGGGTTTGCGTGTGGTGTGTGTGGGTTTGTGTGTGGTGTGCGTGTGTGTGGGTTTGCGTGTGGTGTGTGTGTGTGTGTTTGTGCGTGTGATCTTGCACTACACACAGACTGTGCTCTGTGTGGGGTTGTGGAGTGTGTTGGTCCGTGGAACAGTTACATCAGACACTCAATTAGTGGAAACAAACAAGAGGTGTCTTGTGTATGCAAACACACATACATACACACACACATAAACACACACATACTCATACACACACACACACACACACACTTCACACTCAATCACACACACATAGGTACAGTGTGTGAATTTATGTTCAGTTTTGACGCTTCTACAGACACTCAAAGTGTATTAGTAGTATTTTTAAGCCCAATTAAACCTTCTAGCTGTGTAGACAATATACAGTACAGTCCTTGTGACAACCTTTCCGTCAGACAGCTTTACATTGATAAATAGAAAGAAAAATATTTCACCAAAGTAATGAGATAAATTAAAAAGCTACATACATTTTGTACATTTTCACAATTGTACTGTAATGTACATACTACCTGAGAGAGAGAGCACCTGGTCTCAAATAGACCGTCACACCTACGTGTCATTCTGAACTGACCAAACATTCTGCTGTGAACATTCTGACTGGAACAAACTTCCAATGACTGGTACCATCTGACTCAGTTCCTGTGAATAGACGCATGTCCCACCGCTGTCATTTACGTAAACCATGCTTGGTTATTCTACTGTGCAAAACGTGATAGACAGTCGCTGGTAACAAACGGCATGTCAGTCTGCTTTGTCTATCTGTGAAATGAGAACATCTGTGAAAATAAAACTGAAATGTGGATGTCTGGTTTCCTTCCACACACACACACGAGCGCACACACACATGCAAACACATGCAACCTCTGTAACTGGAATAAAATCCAACACACACATACTCACATATGCTCACAGACAAGTGAATGTTTGTGTACAAATAAACTACGATTTGGGCATGAACAGTACTGTATGTAAATTACATTGAACATTTCTTTATTTTAAAAGCTTATGTTTTAAAAACAAATCCAGGGACACATTTTTCTATAAATATGAAAGGGCCAATATGATTATGTGTTTAACCCTGAAATTGTCCTAATTTGCTGAGCTAACCCTTTTTTACATTCTAGAAAAGTACATTTTCCATGAAGAAATTACAGTTTTAAACAGGTATTACTTTTAAAACTTCAGTGTAATCATAACTGAACATCTGAGATCTGGAATCATTCCGTAGGGACACGCACAACTTTGCTGACATGGTGTGTGTATGTGTGTAAATCTGTTCACAAATGATGTAAACGCGTGTGTGTGTGTGTGTGTGTGTGAGAGAGAGATAGAGAGTGTGTGTGACTGTGTGTGAGTCTGTTTACAAAGGATGTGCATGTGTGTGTGCATGCTGTCAAAAAGTTACAACTTACCTGACGGGCATTTCCAGCTTTGAGTTCTCAGCTGCCTGTTCACACGCTGTCTCTTCTCTTCCTCCTCCTCACCTTCCCCCTCTTCCTCCTCTTCGAGACCCCACGCCCCTGAAAGTGGTCTCTGCTTTCCAACTGGGAAAACAAGTCACCACTGAAGGCTGGAGGCTGGAGAGTAGGCACAACAATCCTCTCGCTCTCAAAAAGCTCTGGACACACTGGAAGACTCGCTGACACTTCCCGCTGCAGGAGTGTGTGTGTGTGTGAGGGGGAGAGCACACGCCTGCGTGTGTGTGTGTGTGTGAGTGTGTGCTCCCGGGCTCTGAGGCTCACTCCGCTACCACTCTGTGGAGGCTGTCGTCGCTAGCCTGCAGATGGACTAGGATTAGGAAACAGACCGTGTGAGAGTCTCTCTCCTCTCTTTCTCTCTCTCTCTATCGCTTCCTCTCCGGCCGGCATGCTCCTTCCCTCTCTCTCTCTCTCTCTCTGTCTCACTCAATCCCCATGCAGAGATTCATTTCCTCCTGGGAAAACCTTACCACACCAGTTGTCTCTCTCTTTTTCTCTTTCTCGTTTTCTCTCTCTCTCCCTCCTCTCAGTCGCAAGTAAATATAAAAGGCATGCTTGTACAACCCTCTCTCCCCCCCCCCCCTCTCTCTCTCTCTCTCTCTCTCTCTCTCTCTCTCTCTCTCTCTCTCTCTCTCTCTGTCTCTCTCTCTCTCTCTGTGTCTCTGGATTCCGTTTAGCCCTCACCCTCCTCCTCTCTGCCCCTCAGTTTCTTTCTCACTGTCAAAGCTGCCTTTCAAATGCTGATTAGCAAGCAGAGTAAAAGACAGAGAAGAGAGAGAGAGTGAGAGAGAGAGGGAGAGAGGGAGGAGGGGGAATTGTGTGACTGAAACAAGTGGGAGATTCCATCACATCTAAACGTATTGTAAACTACATCACTGGTCTGGTATACACGCCACAACAAACACACACACCCCCCATAAAAAACACACCTTACTCACAGACACGCTATCCCAGAAACACACACAACACACACGCTGTCCTACAAAGATCCACACATGCCTGTATAACCGCACACGCATACACACAATTGTACACACAAGTATACACATTTACCAATATACACACACACGTACATACATACATACAGTACATACCGACATTCACATAAGTACACATGCGTGTGCATTTATGAACAAATAATCACATTCAGAGACTCACTCAAGTACTCTCCTGCCACCCTCCCCCCTTCCCCCTCTCCCTCCCTCCCCCCTCTCCTCTGTTTGTTCCCTTGCCCTCAAACACTACTCAGAATATTGATACATCAACCCCCCCCTTTTCTTTTTTTCTCCCTCCGTCTCCCTCTCTCTCCCTCCATCACTCACTCTCTCCACTGAATACTGATAGGCTGTCTACTCCGTGGTCTGGGTTTCAAATCTCTCCCTCTCCCTTTCCCTCTCCCTCTCCCTCTCCCTCTCCCACTCATCTCTCTGTCTCTCTCTCTCTGTGTCTTTCTCACTATGTCTCTCTGTCTCTTCCCCCCCTCTCTCTCAACCTCTTTCAGTACACAGAAGTGCAACAACATAGAGAGGAGTAGCTGAAGTTAATGCAGTGAGGTAGACATAAATTCAGTTAAGTAGCGTTGCAGATTACGCCAGGCTGAAAATGGACCAACGTTGTGGGGAGGCATGGGACAGGAGAGAAGTGGGGAGCTGTTGTTGTGTGTGTGTGTGTGTGTGTGTGTGTGTGTGTGTGTGTGTGTGTGTGTGTGTGTGTGTGTGTGTGTGTGGGTGTGTGTGTGTGTGTGGGGGGGGGCTGTGAGAAGTTCGGACAAATGAAGACACTTTAGGTTTCCTCTTTCTGTCTCTCTCTGTCTCTCTCTTCTTGTTTCCACTCAGTCTGTCTCTCTCTCTCCCTCTGTGTGTCCCCCTCTATGTCTGCTGCGCTCTCTCTCTTCACATCTCTCTCTCTTTCTTTCTTGTTTTCTTGGATAATTGTCTGGTAGGGTTTTAAAGGGAGAGGGATATCCTCAAAGACCCTGGTACACCCCAGTCCCCAAAGCACACATACACCCAGAAACAACCATGCACACACTCACTCCTCTGCTGTTAAAACAGCTGACATGACAGCAGAGTCACCACAACAGTTCCCTTAGAAATAGCCTTGGGCCTTCTGGCGGTTTCTGTGTGTGTGTGTGTGTGTGTGTGTGTGTACGTCTTGTCTTCAGAGAAATATCTCTGTATCTGCATTAGGGAGGAAGAACTCTGACAGAATTGAAGAGAGAGAGAGGCTGAAAGACAGAGAGAGGCTGAAAGAGAGAGAGAGGCTGAAAGAGAGAGAGAGGCTGAAAGACAGAGAGAGGCTGAAAGAGAGAGAGAGGCTGAAAGACAGAGAGAGGCTGAAAGACAGAGAGAGGCTGAAAGAGAGAGAGAGGCTGAAAGACAGAGAGAGGCTGAAAGAGAGAGAGAGAGGCTGAAAGAGAGAGAGAGGCTGAAAGACAGAGAGAGGCTGAAAGAGAGAGAGAGGCTGAAAGAGAGAGAGAGGCTGAAAGACAGAGAGAGGCTGAAAGAGAGAGAGAGGCTGAAAGAGAGAGAGGCTGAAAGAGAGAGAGAGGCTGAAAGACAGAGAGAGGCTGAAAGAGAGAGAGAGGCTGAAAGAGAGAGTGTCCGATTTTGTCCTCAAAGTCTTCCCAAGGCTTCCTTCTAGAATGAAGTGTGTGTGTTTGTGTGACACAATCTCAGCCAGAGCCACGCCTCCTTACAGTAACATCACCCCCCGTATCACACCAGCATCACCTCCACATCACCTTAACATCACTCTAACATCACCTCCACATCACCTTAACATCACTAATGTTACTAATGTAATATTATCTAATGCAAAGCATGTTATCTACTTACGTACAAACGTAAATATTCATTGATGTATTCATATAGCAGCCACTTTTACTCAAAGTGATGTGCAGTACAATATTTGAAACGGCAACTTCTTGATCAGAGGTCAAGTGCTCTAACCATTAAACTATATCTGCCCCCCTCTATTGCTCCTGCACTCTCCCTCTCTATGTAGACACCTTTTCCCAAGATGGCATCCTTCAGTCGTTGACTCAGTGACACCAAAGTGACACACAGTAAAATTAAACATTTAGTCATTTAGTCATTTAGCAGACGCTCTTATCCAACTGTAAGTCGCTCTGATTAAATAAAATTAAACAAAGCAGTTAATTACAGTAATGAAAAAAATGCTAACTAGGTGACGTGGCAACAGACATACCAGGGCATAAGTCAAAGCACATTTAACTGAACTAATGATTACATTTCTATGTTTTACCCTACATGAGATGGTGAGTAAATGTGTATAATATGAGAAGAAGCTTTTAAGATAATTGCATGACAGTCTGGGACAACATGCAGTTATGTAGTTTGGTACTTGGCTTGGTTAGAAGCTGTTATAAGTCAACTGTCTCTCTCTCTCTCTCTCTTTTCTACCTTTCTCATGGTCTTAATGCCTCTTCTCTCTCTTCACCTCTCCTCCAATCAGTAGTGACCTGTATACCCTGTTCTTCTCTCTCTCCCCTGCAGTATTACCTGTAATTACCACTTTCATTCACTGTACTCTTATGTGCTTGACTGTGTCAGATACTGACTAGATGCATGTGTGTATGTGTATGGATGTGTGAGGTTTGTGTGTGTGTGTGTGTGTGTGTGTGTGTGTGTGTGTGTGTGTGTGTGTGCGTGTGTGTGTAAGGTACGTATGTGTGTGTAAAGTATGTGTATGTGTTTCAATGCTGGTGAATATGCATGTGTGTATTAGCGTATGGTTAACCTCCCCCTGGTCCAATTACTCCAAAACCACCAACTCCTGCCCCCCCCACCCCACTTCTTAAATTCCTCCCCCCTCTCAACCCTCTCACCCAGACAGTCCCCTGTGGAAGAACCCTGCACCCAACCCCAATGTATCTCCCCCCTCCTCCCCTGCTCCACCCATGCTACATTTCTCCTTCCTTCCATCCATCCTTCCATCCTTCCATTCTCTTCTTCTTTGCCCCACTCATCCCTCTCTTCCTGCCCTTCCTACTCTTTTCGCCAGCTGTAACACCCCCCCCTTCCTTCTCCCCCAGCGTTTTGCCCTCCCTCCCCTCTGCCGTCCTCCTCTACCCCTGTTTCCCCTCTCCACTGCCCTCCCTCCCCCAACTCTCCTCTCCTCCCGTTCCCCTTGCCTTCCCCGTCTCCACCCTCTCCCCCTCCCTCCCTCCCTCCCCCCAGCCTCCTCCTTGCCCCGCTCCCGTCCCCAGTGGGCTGACGACATCAGGAGAGGTTTAAACACACAGTGCATATTAATGGATTGATCTGAATATTAATGTAGGATGAATCTTAATGATATAAAAATACAAAGAGTCTGAGTCAAACATAACTACGGACACACACACATATACACACATGTAAAACACACACATAAACACAAATACATACACAGCAACAAAAACACAGACACCAGCATCTGTCCTCTATAGTGTTCCGGGCTTTTTCATTCACCAATCACATACACGCACATGCGCAACTGCGCACACACACATACGCACACACACATACGCACACACACACAAGCACACACATACGCACACACACGTCTTACAGCCACGTTTCTCTCCTCCATCTCTTCCTGTTGCTTCTCTTTCTTTCACTTTCCTCTTCTGCTTCTCTTCTCATTCAGCACAATCTAACCCAGCATGGGTTAGATTGTCTCTCTCTCTCTCTCTCTCTCTCTCTCTCTCTCTCTCTCTCTCTCTCTCTCTCTCTCTCTATCTCTGGTCGGTATCTCTCCTTTCACTATCTCTTTCGCTCAAGATTGCCCCATCGCTCTGTCTTTCCTTCTTTCTGTCTCTCTCCCTCCCTGTCTCTCCTTCCTCCTCCCTCTCTATACATATCTGTTTATCTATGTCTCTCTCCCTCTCTCTTTCTCTCTCTCTCTCCCTCCCTGTCTCTATCGCTCGGTCTCACCTATTCGATATTCCAGCCTTGTTCTCCTGCAGTCTCCAGCACAACTTTCTGACCCACTTCCCCTCTCCTCTCCCCCCATCCCTCTCTCCTCTCCCCCATCCCTCTCTCCTCTCCCCCCATCCCTCTCTCCTCTCCCCCCAACCATGTCTCCTCTCCCCCCATCCCTCTCCCCCATCCCTCTCTCCTCTCCCCCCATCCCTCTCTCCTCTCCCCCCAACCATCTCTCCTCTCACCCCAACCATCTCTCCTCTCCCCCCAACCATCTCTCCTCTCCCCCCATCCCTCTCTCCTCTCCCCCATCCCTCTCTCCTCTCCCCCCATCCCTCTCTCCTCTCCCCCCATCCCTCTCTCCTCTCCCCCATCCCTCTCTCCTCTCCCCCCATCCCTCTCTCCTCTCCCCCCATCCCTCTCTCCTCTCCCCCATCCCTCTCTCCTCTCCCCCCATCCCTCTCTCCTCTCCCCCCATCCCTCTCTCCTCTCCCCCCATCCCTCTCTCCTCTCCCCCCATCCCTCTCTCCTCTCCCCCATCCCTCTCTCCTCTCCCCCCATCCCTCTCTCCTCTCCCCCATCCCTCTCTCCTCCCTGGCCTGCTGATCAAAGCTTGCAGGACGGCATTGCCTTGGGCGGAGGAGGGTGGAACGGAGGGATGAAGGGATCCGAGGAGAGGTGAAGAGGAAGAGAGGGATAGAGAGAGGATAGAGCACACGAAAGGGAAAGAACGGAGAGATCACAAGGAGAGGAGAGGACTCAGGTACAACCACCTCCTCCCCCGCAAGCACCAAGGACAAAGCTCTTCCTGGTGAACCACATGTGCATGTGTGTGTGTGCACGTGTTTGTGTCCTGTCAGCCTCGTCACCCATGCCCAGGTGAATCTTGTCTGACATGATTGACAGTAATGCAGTCAGATGTAAACACATACTGTGTCATAAGTCACGGTGGACACTTCTAGTGCCACACACAGAATTCAAGAATGGAGGAGAGCAACAATGCAGTGGGCTTAAATCTTAACACATCCCCAGATTCAATGATTAGAAAAATCTCCAAATGGACTTTTTTGTATGATTATAAAAACATTTACTTGTGTGTGTGAATGTGTGTGAATGTGTGTGTGTGTGAGCGCGTATAGCAGGGAATGCGTGACTTCCTTCGAGTATTGTGCATGAGTATTATGTGTGTGTGTGAGGGGGAGAGAGAGAAGAACACCAGGCCATTTGTACCCAGACAGAGTTTCTTGTACCTTAACATTCCCTCAGCATCCTGACTAATTATAAATAAATGAGGGACACGACATGGTGATCCACTAGAGACCAGCCCGGAGAACGACAGAATACAGAGACAGAGGGGGAGAGAGGGAAAGAGGAGGAAGGAGGAAGTGAGGGAGGGAGATAGGAAGGGATGGAGGGAGAGCGAGAGAGAGAGAGCGAGAGGGAGAGAGAGAAAGAGAGAGAAAGAGACAGAGAAAGGGAAAGAGAGAGGGAGACGAAGGAAGAAACGGAGAGAGAACGAGGAAGAGACAAAGTGAGAAATAAAGAGAGAGGAAGAAAAGAGAGAGAAAAAAGGACGAAAAGAAAGAGAGAGAAAAGACATAAAGAGGATTAAGAGCGATAGAAACGGTGTAGGAGAGAGAGTGTGAGAAAGAGACAGAGAGAGAGAGAGAGAGAAAGAGAGAGAGAGAGAGAGAGAGAGAGAGAGAGAGAGAGAGAGAGAGAGAGAGAGAGAGAGAGAGAGAGAGAGAGAGAGAGAGAGAATAGTTAGGACGGAGGGGAACAAAACAGATAAGAAAACAGAAGGAAGAAGCAGGAGTCTGGAGGATGGAGTGAGGAGAATGTAAGAGAAAGGGGAGGACAGGGCCAGAATCAACAATAGAGAAATTCCGATGCACCACTCCAACACAATCTGTCTGAGGGAAGTTGCCTATGGGCATTTAAAAAGGAGCTCTAACATATTGCTAGATAATCTGAAACATAAAAAAGTCTAATGTAATGTGATGTTTATTGGGTGTGCTCAAGCCTTCGGCGAGAGCACAACCTTTGTTCTCTCACATATATATTATTATTATTTTTTTTTATTTTTTTTTGCCCCCCTAAAACTCAGTCAATATTTGGCCTACATAGACAACGTAGGTGTCAAAAGTTTCGTCTTGGTAGCGATTGAGTTGCTTCTATTGGAATTTACGTTCCGTTGTATGGTTTAAGTGGAAATTAAGTTTTTGTGGCGAAAAGTGAAGCTAACGGTGGCTAATTTGCTAGCCACAGTCACTGACGTTACTAACGTCACTACGTCACTAACGTCACGAAAACACGCGTGACTACCTTTGGCAGAACATTCGTTTCGCATCTGTTAACTTGGGAGATAGCTAGGCTAACTATAGCTTTACTGGAAGGCAGCTGCAGAAACGCCACAAGCAAAGAGGCCAGGGTGATAACTATTTATTACTTTGTGATATGACACACAATTGTGATGTGTAATGTAAAGTATAAGCTGATATTATTAAGGAAGTACATCTACTTTCGGAAACAGTAGTCTACTATTTCACTGACATATTAGCATCATGACATTAGCCTGTGTTGCCCGGGCAACACATACTACAGTAGTCTATGATGTAGCGTTATCTGTTTTCAATCGTTAAAATAAACATTCCTCACATATATATTTTCGTTGTAGGATTTATTCTGACATTAGTAAACGATTTGTTGGTGAAATTACCATTACCTGTGGTTTCAAACCAGTGTTGCTCACTGCAACGCTGTAGCCTACGCGAGACACACTACAAAAACATCTACAGTACACAGCTGTTTAGGAAATCAAACGGCGACAGAACATGTTCGGCACTCCCCTTACTTAAATCAAAAGTCTCTGACCACTAACCTGAACTTCATTGCCACAGCCTAAACTTTGTCAATCTGTTCATGAAAATAATTAATTTCAGCCTAAACCTTACAACGGAACGTTAAATCGAATTCAACCAACGCAATCGCTACCAAGACGAACACAGTAGTCTAGTACTGTACCGTAGTAGAATTTACCGGGGCAGCTTCTCCACACAGGGCTATATCGCATTTTGTGTTGTTACTGACAATGATCGCTACCAGTGAGCTTTTTATGAATGAGCGATTTTCCACTAAATAAATGTCAAGCTTATTTACGTTTTTGAGGGCATTTTTTCAGTTAGCAGATGGTAATGTTTGAATCGCGATTCCATCTTCTACTGCCGGTAACGTCGTAGAATAATCTTCAAAGGGGGTTCTTTATTCATGAATGAATGCAATATGAGTAGGCTAAATGCCTGAAAATATCATGAGAAGGGAAAACTTAAAAGGACGTTTAAGTCATAGAGATTAGGTCAATTTTTACACCGGTCTGCCAAATGTATTCGTTGATTCAGCTATGAGGCTGCCTCTTGCAGGGGAAATGAGAAGACATCATATTTCATTCTACACTTAACTCGTATTTTGAGTTGTAAATGAGCAGCAAAAAAAAGATGCTTTTAAATCTATGTAATCTTTATAAATAATAAGTAGGCCCTATGCATTTTTAGATAAAATATACAGAAATATCAGTTGTAAAAATGTCATTAAAAAACGGACCCCTGTGCAACCGACGCAAGCAAGCACACCCTACAATTTCCCCAGAAATTGTACCCTCTCTAGTTGTATGTAGTGTTGTTTATGTGCTGTAGAGTTGGTATTGACAGGGTGTTGTGAAGTGCTTTACATGTAATAGCACATAGAAGCCATAGGATCCAGGTCCTAACATATTGTAGTCAACATTCACTACCTGTCAATCAAGCTTATCTGAGATGACTTGTCAACCGAGGAACTACGTTTGGAGACCCAAGTGTAGCTGTGGTACTGTGTGTGTGTGTGCGTTCACTTTGTGTTGTTGTGAGTGTGTGTGTGAGACAGAGAGAGAGAGAGGGAGGGAGAGAGAGAGAGATAGAGAAAGAGAGAGAGAGAGATAGGGAGAGAGAGAAAGAGAGAGAGAGAAACTCTCCACTATCTAAATGGATCACACTTCGGAGTCAGCAACCATTTCTCAGAAGCAGGCGTCGCCGTGCCAGCAGGGGGAGACGGGGGTGACGAGGGGGGAGACATGGAGGGGGAGACGGGGGGAGACGAGGGGAAAGAGATGGAGGGGGAGACACTAGACTCAAGGTTACGTCTCATACTATAACAGAGGACAGCTGGAACAGCAGGTCTCTGAGCGTTTAAGTTCAAGGGGAAAATGACACTACTTTTTACTTGGAGAAATTCCCATGTGATGTGAATGGAAACGCCTCCAGTTGTGCTGAGGGCCGCCCTGGGCGATAAAACAAATACGCATCTATCTTTTCTGGTTTGTCTCATAACAACCATTCTCCGACGTTTCCACACAGTCTTGGTTTTGAGAGAAAGGAGGGGGGTTTGTGGGTCAGGGGTCAATCTACTGTGACACAGACAGGAAGAGGTCACCAGACTGACCTGTGATTGGCCCCCTGAGCCCCAACCCTTCAAACACACACACACACACAGTTGTTGCTATAGCGACCGAACCACAGACAAACATGCTATCACTGAATGAGATGGGGGATAGATTATAAAGGGAGGGGTGATAGGGGGAAGGGGATAAAGGGGGAGGGGGGTGGGAGGGAAGAGTGTAAAGGTCAAACAGTGTCTGTCCTGAAAGTCTAGCTCTTTCTCTCTCTTTGTGTGAGATATGAGAGAAATGAAAGAAACATCTTGTTTGTGAAGGATGTGACTTCATAAATTAAATTTTTCCTTTTTGATGATAAAATGGGACAAAGAGAGAGGAGAGAGAAAGAGACAGATAGTTAAGAGAGAGGGATGAGGGAGATAGACGAAAGAAAGTTGAGAAACAGAGAGAAGGAGAGAGAAAGAAGGAAGAGAGAAAAAAGAAGTAGAGAGAGGGACGGAGAGAGAGAGAGGGTGTAGAGGATTCTGAGCGTGTCTGCTGTAGCTGCCACAGGCTAACAGACAGCCAGGCTGCACTGGGAATGCTAATGCTACTAGCTGCAACTCTTTATCTTCCTGTCTTTCTATCTTTCTCTCTCTCTTATTTTCTCTTCTTCTTTCTTTGTCTCTCATTCTTTTTCTCTCTATATTTCTCTTTCTATCCAGTTATTGTTCTTCTCAGGTCTTCTCACTCAAACCTCTTGCCTGCTCGTCTGTCTGTCTGTCTGTCTGTCTGTCTGTCTGCGGCTTGTTAGTTGGCAATGCATGGACAAATCATACGACATGATGTCTGATTTGTGTGTGTGTATCTGTGTGCGAGTTCAGTGTCAAAAGGGACAGTATGTATTACACATACTAACACACCAGCCCCCCAGCCCCCCCACACACACACACACACACACTTCAGGTTCAGGTTACTTTATTTGTACCCGTAGGTAGATTTGGTCTGCAGTGGGTAAGTTCACAAATCTTGACACCTTTTTACAAACCACACAAACAGTGAACATTAGATCTGATCAACTTGGTTTCGGTATGACTCCCAGCCACCATACATGATGCAGCAGCTACACACACACAGACACACACACACACACACACCGACACACACACACACACACACACAAGACACACACAGACCCACACACAGACACACACACACACACAAGACACACACAGACACACACACAGACACACACACAGAAAGACACACACAGACCCACACACACACACACACACAGACCCACACACACACACAGACACACACAGACACCCACACACAGACAGACGGCATTCAAGCTGATTATTATTCCATTAAACAGAGCCACCAACCTCAGTCTACAAATAGAGTCTTAAAAGCATATTAGTGTTGGAAAATGAGAGACAGGCATTTATACAAACACACTGCAGTGATTAGACTCACTGTAGGGTGGCGGACAAATGTATTGTCTTTGTATTACACATACTAACACACCAGCCCCCCAGCCCCCCCCCACACACACACACACACTTCAGGTTCAGGTTACTTTATTTGTACCCGTAGGTAGATTTGGTCTGCAGTGGGTAAGTTCACAAATCTTGACACCTTTTTACAAACCACACAAACAGTGAACATTAGATCTGATCAACTTGGTTTCGGTATGACTCCCAGCCACCATACATGATGCAGCAGCTACACGCCCGTAGGCAGACACACACACACACACACAAGACACACACAGACCCACACACAGACACACACACACACACAAGACACACACAGACCCACACACAGACACACACACAGACACACACACAGACACACACACACACACAGAAAGACACACACACAGACAGACGGCATTCAAGCTGATTATTATTCCATTAAACAGAGCCACCAACCTCAGTCTACAAATAGAGTCTTAAAAGCATATTAGTGTTGGAAAATGAGAGACAGGCATTTATACAAACACACTGCAGTGATTAGACTCACTTTAGGGTGGCGGACAAATTTCTCCGTCTCTCTCTTCCTTTGTCTCTCCCTCACTTCCTCCTCCATCTTCACCTATCTTTCCCTATGACTACTCTTATTATCATAATCAATCTTTCATTTCCTTACCACCTTTCTACTTGTACGCATCCCCCTAAACCCCTCTTTACCATCTCTCATTCTCCCCTTATTGCCCCATCCCCCTTTCTCTCGCTTCCCTGCCCCCTCCATCCCCCCTCTCTCCATCCCCCCTCTCGCTCTTCTTCTGCATGGTCTGGTCAGTATTCCCAAAGTCAACTGCAATCAGGCATCTTCAATAGATTAATTACCTTGTTCTTAGCGTGATAGAGAATCTACCATTCTCTCCCCATAAGACACCCCCAGCCTCCACCCCCCCGCCACCCTCCACCCCCCCCCCCACCCTCCACCCACCCTCTAAGAGACACACTGACACTCCCCCGCCAGAAGATACTGACCACCCCCTCCCCTTCACAAGACTCCCCCCTGCCACATCCCAGAACCCCCATTCCCCCCCCCCCCCCGCTCCCCCCCATGAAGACACATGTACACACAGACACACAGACATGGGCGAGGACACACAAACACGCCTATGATCCACACATACACCCACACCACAGGAGTGTCTCCAGAGAGATGTTAGATGTGATAGATAGGGTTAGCAGTAACCTTTACCATAGGAAGGCTCTTAGAACATTAGAGGGGCCTACAGCCATCAATACAATATGTGTGTGTGTGTGTGTGT